>NW_020664542.1:704932-722341 GCF_002925995.2 Terrapene triunguis | reverse complement strand
GACTGCCCCCTCCAGAACCTCCCTGCCCCTTCTCCTGCCCCCCTTACCCTGCTGCTCAGAACAGGGTGTTGGGCTCTGTGCGAGCCGGACACGTGGCTGCGCTCCCCAGCACAACACACAACCCGGTCCCTGGCCCTACACAGTGCTGCTGGAGCGGGGCGCGGGGCTGCCGGGGAGGAGGAGCTGCCGGCTCAGATTGCAGGGAGGGAGGGGGGGAGGAGCTCCTCTACAGCTGCTCCGGAGTCCAGCCCGTGACTTTCCTGCAGCCCTCCCAGCCGCTCGCTCTGCTTGGCCGGGGGAGGGGGGAAATCCCGGACATTTTGAGTGATTTACAAATTCCCCCCGGACGCTATTTTTAGCACAAAAAGGAGGACATGTCCGGGTAAATCCGGACGAATGGTAACCCTACCAGAGGGGAGAGCAGAGTCGAGCTTGTTCCTCAGCGAGATGGGCCTGAGCCCCAGCCCTGCACACCCCAAACAGATGTGGGGGTGTCTGAGGTCTGGAGCAGAAGTGGAGATTTTATAGGGACAATCCCGATTTTGGGGGCTTTTTATTATATAGGCACCTATTACCCCCCCACACCCTCATCCCGATTTTTTTACACTTGCTATGTGGTCACCCTCAGTGGAAATAGCCCTAGCTCATCTTCTTGGGGTGGACTGACACCCCTTCCTAGAAGAGCAGCTTCCCATTCCCATCCGTGCCCCCAGCGGGTGAATTCCCCAGCTCGGGTCTCATGGGCTGCTTGGAAATATGGTTCCAGTTTCCTGTGGAGAAGGGGTGAACTGTAATACTGGGGGCAGAGGGGGCCGCTGGTCCCGAATTAGCCGGCATTGTCCGCATCGCTGTGAGAGTCGTTGTCTCTCCTCTAAATGAAAGCAAAGGAGAGAGGCTCCGTCGGCTTGAACGTCATGGTATTTTGGCTTCCAACGATGCATTTAATGGAAGGAATCTGCCCGGCAGGCGGGTGACTTTCAAGAGAGCCTGGAAGGGAAGGGGGAGGAGGCTGCTGATTGACAATAAGCACGGGAATGCAGCACCGTGGGCACAGGGGGATCATTGTGTCTCGGGCGTGCCAGGTTAAATGGCCAAAGAAGCTAATGCTGGGGAACAGGACACTAGTGCTGACAGCCAGTTCCCCCCGATTTATACCCCCCCCAAGCTCTCTTCCCACCAGGGGGTGAATAGGACAGTGCCTGCTGGGGTGGGTGGCTTCTTCCCCAGGAACCTCCCAGACTCTGCTCATGCTTCCTTGCTGCTGAGTGCAACATGTGCAAGCCCCTACCTGGCCCTGTCACGGGAGCAGAGTTCAGTGTTCGACTGTTTGACTGTGGATCAAGGGGTCCTTGGTTCAGATCCAAGTGCCCCCTTATAAGCTTAGTCTGGGGGGGAAGGGACTGCAGTGCTCTGCTCTGGGTCACCCCGCTAGGGCACACAGCAAGATGGGGCACGGTCTGGGCTCTCGTTTATCGGGTACATTCCAATCTACCTGGGAACTGGCTGCTGTTTGAATGGCCCCCGTTTGAATGGCCCCCGTCTCCCATGCATTACCAAGATTCCTGTTGCAGGAACCAGCATCGCCGCTTTGGTTTTGTGCGGTGGCTGTTCAAAGCAGCCGGGGGACTGCCGCTCGGGAAGCTGCCCTCCGCCCCCATAGTCTCATCTCCCAGGCATCCTCTCCCCATGTGGAAATCGGTCGTCAAAGGGAGCAGTTTCACCGAATCGCACTCCCCTGGTGACAAATAGCCCAGCTTGCCAGGCAGCTTACATACCACAAAGAGGCAGGTTCCAGCCTGCTCCCACACATTAAAGAGACGACCCTGTGCTATTTATGCTGTTGGAGGCCTAATTATGGGAGCAATTTTCCCTGGATTCCAGCGGTGGGGCGGGGGATTGAGTTGGGACTGAGTGAGTGAGTGAGTGCTGGCACGGACACAATTGCGCATGGCCAGCGGTGAGTGGGCATGCCTGGGACTGATCCCAGAAGCTTCTTACAGCCGACAGTCTGTGGCCTTTTTCAAAACACTCGCTGAAATATAGTCTGCAGCTTCTGAAATGAATCCATCAGTTAGCACCCAGTTCACATCCACGCCTTTAAAAAAGGAACTGGATTTCTTGCCAGGTCTTAATTCCTACATCCCCTATCATACCTATGCCCAATCTCAGGCATTGGTTGCTGAGTCTTACACCTGATAAGGGCTTTCACGGGTCCTCCCGATGCCCTCCACCCCCAGCCATTGGGTGGCACCACTGCCATGGATGTGCTGTCATCTCTCATGGGATTTCGTGTTAAAGCCCCAGCTCCTGCAGTCATGTGAATAAATGGGGATCACAGGTTTCCTTAAAAATAAAAGTAAGTTTCTAGACTTTGTGGTTGCAGAACAGAGCTTGAAAATGTGACTGCATGGATTGGCTTTAAAATCAGGAGATTTTTAAAAACTGACCTCCCTTCTGCAGAGCATTTGCCGCTTTGTATTCCTTTACCATGCCCCCTTTTTCAGTCGCCTCCCCGCTAAAGTAACCATCTCAATCATTAGTCTCTCCTCATGTGAGAGATTTTCCCTGCCCTGATCATTCTTGTCACCTGTCTCTGAACCCCCTCATCCTCTAAGAACATAAGAACGGCCATCCTGGGTCAAACCAATGGTCCATCTAGCCCAGTATCCTGTCTTCCGATACTTTAGAGGAAGTGAACAGAAAAGGGCAATTATTGAGAGATCCATCCCCTGCCATCCAGTCCCAGCTTCTGGCAGTCAGAGGTTTAGGGACACCCAGATCATGGGGTTGCATCCCTGACTATCTTGGCTAATAGCCATTGATGGATCTACCCTCCATGAACTGATCTAACTTTTTTTGAACCCAGTTATACTTTTGGCCTTTCATAACATCCCCTGGCAATGAGTTCCACAGGTTGGTGGTGTATTGTGTGAAGTACTTCCTTATGATTGTCTTAAACCTGTTGCCTATTAATTTCATTGAGTGACCCCTGATTTTTGTGTTATGTGCAGGGGTAAATAACACTTTTTCTCCAGACCAGTCATGATTTTATAGACCTCTATCATATCTCCCCTTCTCTTTTCCAAGCTGCAAAGTCCCAGTCTTTTAAATCTTTCCTCGTATGGAAGCTGTTCCATGCCCCTAATCATTTTTGTTGCCCTTCTCTGCACCTTTTCTAATTCTAATATATCTTTTTTTTGAGATGGGGCGACCAGAACTGTGGACAGTATTCCAGTGTGGGCGCACCATGGATTTATGTAGTGGCATTGTGATATTTTCTGTATTGGTCTCTCTCCTGTAGCAATGGGTGTGACCCAGGGCACCCAAACCCTCCTGAGCTCTGGAGGAGTTTGGAGCTGGCTATGAACTCATGACTCTGCTCAAGGTTTTGAGAGTGATAGTGATAAATTGGAAGGAGTTCAGAGGCGT
This sequence comes from Terrapene triunguis, assembly GCF_002925995.2. Lineage (NCBI taxonomy): Eukaryota > Metazoa > Chordata > Testudines > Emydidae > Terrapene > Terrapene triunguis. The sequence goes on along the minus strand of NW_020664542.1, from coordinate 718,912 downwards.
GACCCCAATGAGCAGGGATTTGGAGAGACGGACCTATGGGGAAAGCGTTAAATCCGTGAAGTTTGGCAACGCGGTGGGGACACGCTAACAGGCCTCACCTGGCCAAAAGGTGCCAGACAGGGCAGAGAGGGTGGCAAAAGAGGGCATAGGAACGGGGCGGGGGGAATAATCCCATTCATAATGAGTTTCTCTGTGTCCTAGCAAAGGGGGATCGTTCCCACACTGCTGTGCCATCACTACCAGCTTTTAGGCCAGCAAAGCAGGGTTTCTCCTTGCAGTCACTGTTAGTGGCTATCTTTATGGAGGAAAAAGAGTCAATGCCTCTTACAATGGCAGTCATAAGTCTAATTTCCTCTCTCCTGCCTTAGTGACTGTAGCACAGAGTCCTCTCCCAGTGGGGCATGGAATGGCCCCAGCCATGGGTCATCACTGGGGACTGAGTTTGGGTCGTTCCCTGCTAGAAGCATGAACCTCCCTCACCATTAGCTAATGAATGGGGTACTGAGTGCGAGTCTTACGTTCAGCATTCAGTCGTATCCACAGTCTTCTCCTGAGCTGTAGCAAGAGGCATGAGGTGCAGGTTATTATGTGTCCTCTGACAAAGCACTGGCATTACAGAGATGTTGATGTGACACTGGCTCCTCTTTTCTGCAGGCGCCTCTCTGGAAACCAGCTCTCCCAGATCCCAGGAGAAGCCTTTTCTGGCCTCTACAGCCTGAAGATCCTGTAAGTACCGCGTTTCCCAAGGCACTGCTGTTGGACTCCTGCATGGTCATTGTCCCAGGGAGTCACACATGACATGGGACTTTGATCCATTCAGAGGCAGTTGCCAAGCCACAAGGCATCCAATTACCAGTTTCCGAATCCACACGGGTTAAAGTGCCAAGCCAAATGATCCTGTGGCAGCTCCAGGGCATGCTGGGGGCTCTGCCCTGCTGCTGGTCACAGCTACCGTCCACACCGTTTTCTGTGTGTTCTGCAGGATTGTACAAGAATAGAGAGATTCCCCGCCCTGCGGTGAGTCCGGGCAGAAGGAACCTTTCTGGGCTCTCTGTTTCAACCCCTGGCTGTGGGGAACTTTTGGTTTAGCTGGTTGTTTGCTCTGACGCAGCTTGCACTGTTCAGAGAGGAAGGGTTACTCAGTGGTTAGAGCAGCTCCATGACATGTGTGCCCCTGGATCACGATACTGCCCGGGAACCAGCGACCGGCCCAGTCCTGAGGTCCCTACGCAGGGGAGTTTTGCCTGAGTACCCACTGCGTCAGACGCTTGTGTGATTTATCTGTACTTTGTAACTTCTCCTCCTTCACAGGTTCTGTAACCTTTCCTCAGCCCCACATCACGCCCTACTCCCTCTTACCTGGCCTTGTCTTCCTGAGAAGGGGGACTAGCAATCCCTAGGCAGCATCTTTCTGGGACCAGACAGCCTTCTTACTCCATCCCCGGTGCAACATCAAGACCCAGAAAACCCCTGCTGGGTCTCCTAGCAGCCAATCGCCCAAGCCCTTCCAACGGGGAAGGCTGTGTGGGGCTAGGGATGGCCCAGTGGGCAGAGACATATGATGGGCAGAGGTTACCAATTCACAGGGTGGAATGCATCACTGCAGAGATGGGGTCCTCCCAGATCGGAATGTGCCTGACTTTTTGCCGTTCCGAGAAGGTCCGGCAGTCTCTGCTCAGCTATCCAGCTGCCCGTCCCTCTCTTCTCTTGACAAACCTTTCTGAACATCTCTCCTGCAATAAACATTTCACCCCGGAGGCGATGTTTTGAACTCACCCGCACTGTGAAATCGGCGCAGCCGGCACGGTTTATACGAAGCGAGCAGGTACAAACCTGCTCCCAGGATTAGAGAGTGCAGCCCTGTTTACTAGGTCTTCTGAAGATGTAAAGTATGAATCCTGCCCTAAATCTCTGGGCTTAGCAATCAGATGCTTCTTTATCCATAGCCTGCATTAGGCAAGGTATCAAAGGAACTGAGGAGAAACCGCAGCTCACCCACCCAATTTCAACAAGGGGAACTTTCTACTCCGGGAACTCGTGGGTTTTGAAAGCCTCTTTTGATCAGTTTATATTTGACTGACTCCCAGCCAACTGTGGATGCAGAATGTAGGAACATCCTAGGAAGGATGTGTTATTCCCTGAGTCTGCACAGCCACCCCTGCAGGCTAACGGGGAGCCAGCTCTGCCTCTCCAGACACCAGAGCAGACTGGGCGACACCTGTGTCCTGTGACAATTCCTGGGAGATGCCAGGCTGGGGTCTTGCCAGGTGCAGTGGGACTCCTTGGGCAGAGAGGCGAGGAAGGGAAATGTACATGGGGACTGGATCCTCCAAACGCTTACTCCAAGGCTGCCGTCTGCATCGCTGTATTCCTCTGCCGTCGAGGCAGGGAGTGAAGGCTAAGCCCAGCTCTTCCTGCCGACACTGGCCGTTTCCTCTGCTAGGATCCCTCCCCTGCTTATGGAACAAGGCCTCAGGGCCAGCTCTCAGCACAGGCCCAGCATGCAGCCGCGCGGGGCCCTATTTTGCAGCACCCAGGCCAGGGACGGAGGGGGACTGTGCGCGGAGGCGAATCCAGGCTTGGCCCAACCCAGGAGGCCCCACACATCTTAAAGCCCTGGGGCCATGCAGTCTCCCCTGCAGCCCAGAAGGGGGCACTGACAACCTGAAGGTGCATCCTGCAGACCAAGACTTTCCGTACCTTGGGCTCCATTTGCCTGGGCATGGTGGCTGCAGTTTGCTCCCCCCAATCCAGCACTGACAAGGTCACCCCCCAGGGGACAATATCTGACGAGCACCTCCGCCCTTCCGCAGAGAGCCCCTGTGGGAGAAGGCAAAGAGAGGATTAAAATCCCCACCCCACCCCTGCCACCTCCAGCCTAGGAAAGATGCCAGCTGGTTGCTGTCTGTGCAGCTGTAGGGAATGCCCAGCTGAGGGCCCAGCTCCCTGTGGAACAAGACACCTCCTTAGACCCCGCTTTGGTTGCCAGGCCTGCAGGTGTGTTTGGAGGGAAGCTGCTTGATCTGGCTGGGAGGCAGAAGTTCCTTGGGGGGAGGGGAGGGGAGGAGGCGAGCTGGCTCCATGAGACCCACTCCCCACCCCCTCTGGGGTGAGTCCAGGCTGAAGGAATCTTTCCAGGCACTTAGTTTCAAACCCTGCTGGATGTGGGGAGCTTTTGGCTCAGTTGGTTATTTGCTCCGACCCAGTGGTTAGAGCAGTCACCTGGGATGTGAGAGAGCCTGGTTCAAATCCCTGCTCTGCCAAGTGCCAGAGAATCTCCCTATGACCTTGGGAAAGTCACTTAGACTCCCTGTGCCTCCATTCCCCATTTGTATTATGGAGATGAGAGTGTGGATACCTATGAGGGTAAATATGGTAAAGATTGTGAGGCACTCAGATACGACGGTAACAGGGTGATCATATAAGTCCCGCAGGTATATCCCTCAGCTTGGGGGTGGGTCCCATGGGTGTGGCTTGACCTGTCTTCCCACCTTCCAACTGCACTGAACACTGGGGCCTTTTCCATGCGTGGAATAAGGCTACTCTGGAAAGCAGGACTGGTGTGACTGTAGATAGATGTGGTGTGACTCTAGTGCACAAACAGGTCATTACCGCCTGCCATGGTTACAATATAGTTTCCAAACTGTGCTATGGGCAGGGCCACACAGATTTTGCCCGGGGCCCCTAAAACTGAGCCCCCCCTTCAAAAAAATTACTACTGAGCGGAGAGTGAGCCTGTCCCGCACTCATCCTGCAGTGGTGTGTCCTGTCCCATGGGGCTGGGGGCATTGCAATCTGATACATGGGGTCGCAGTGCCACTCCGGTTTGTACCAGAGGGCAACGCCACTTACTCAAATTTGGCCCAGGTGCCCCTCTGTCATGACAAGGAGTGGCCAGGCCAAACCTGAGAAGCGCCAGGTCACCATACCACTTGGTTTGGGGGCCCTCACAACTAGGGGAAAAGGGAAAGCTGCCCCACATGATATTCTCAAACTAGGGAAAGGTGGCCTAGATGAAATTACTATAAGGTGGGTGCACAACTTATTGAAAGTCCATGCTCAAAAGTGTAGTTATCGATAGGTCGCTGTCCAACTGCGAGGATGTATCTAGCAAGGTCCTGCAGGGGTCAGTCCTGGGTCTGATACTATCCAATATTTTCATTAATGATTGGATAATGGAATGAAGAGTGTGCTTATGAAATTTGCAGATAAACCAAGATGAGAGGGGTTGCAAACGCTTTGGAGGACAGGATTAGAATTTAGGAAGGAAAAATCAGAACTACAGAATGCTCAATAGCTGGCTAGGTGGTACTGCTGAAAAGGATCTGAAGGTTATAGGGGTTCACAAAAGGCATATGAGTCAACAGTGTGATGCAATTGCAAAAAAAAGGCTGATCATTCTGGGGTGTATTAACAGGAGTATCATATGTAGGACATAGGGGGTAATTGTCCTGCTGTACTTGGCACTGGTGAGGACTCAGCTGGAGAATTGTGTCCAGTTCTGGATGCCACACTGGGGAAAAGGTGGACAAACTGGAGAGAGTCCAGAGGAGAGCAACCAAAATGCTAAAAGGTTTAGAAAACCTGACCTATCCGGAAAGGTTAAAAAAACTGGGCCTGTTTAGTCTTGAGAGAGACTGAAGGGGGACCTGATAACAGTCTTCAAATGTGTTAAGGGCTCTTATAAAGAGGACAGTGATCAACTGTTCTCCATGTCTGGAAGGTAGGACAAGAAGTAATGGGCTGAATTTGCAGTGAGGGAGATTTAGGTTAGAGATTAGGGAAAAGTTTCTAAGTCTGAGGATAGTTAAGCTCTGAAATATGTTCCAAGGAAGGTTGTGGAACCCCCGTCACTAGAGGTTTTTAAGAACAGGCCGTACAACACCTGTCAGGGATGGTCCAGGTTTACTTGGTCCTGCTTCAGCGCAGGGGGCTGGATTAGATTACCTTCCAAGGTCCCTTCCAGCCTGACATTTCTATGATTCATAATTCCAAGACCAGAAGGGACCATTGTGATCATTTAGCCTGACCTCCTGTGTAACACAGGCCCTAAAACTTTCCCCAAATAATTCCTAGAGCAGATTGTGATGGTACCTCCCATAAGGCTTTATGGAAATATGTTTAGAATGTGTTTTATGCTACATATGCCATGTAACATATCTCAAAAGTTATGATCTACTGAATCTATTAATCCTATTTGTATGCATGTATCATTCTTGTATTCGAAGTTATGAATACTGGCTGTGTACTGGCTTGATTTCTAAATAACCTTAGTAGAGCATTTGGTCAGTTCCTGGAGAAAGGAATGTTGAAGTTAAGTATCTAATCAAGAAACACTTAAAGGACAATGGATCGTGGAATACTCCAATCCACATAAGAAGTCTACTTGAGGATGTTCAAGGTAGCATGTAAACAATGGATGCTACCTGTAAAAACTGTGAGTCATGCATGGACATGTGACTTGCCTAGGTGACTCCTAAACTCCATCTTGGAGCTGGACTTTGCATAGGAGTGAGGAGGGGGTCTCCACCCACAAGAGAGAGTCTATTTAAACCCCTGAGAGACCCCTCCATTTGGACTTCAGCTGGCTAAAGAGGGAGCCTCTCCACCCCCCAGGATACTTGGAAGAAACTGGAACAAAGGACAGTAACTACAGGGGGTGTGAGTGATTGCTGGACCCAGGCTAAAAGGAGATTAGTCTGTAAAAGGGAGCATTATGGAACTGGTCAGGATCTTATCTGTATTCAGTTTGATTAGACATAGATTTGCGCATTTTATTTTATTTTGCTTGGTGACTTACTTTGTTCTGTCTGTTACTACTTGGAACCACTTAAATCCTACTTTCTGTATTTAATAAGTAAAAAGTGATTTTATTAATTAACTCAGAGTATGTATTAATACCTGGGGGAGCAAACAACTGTGCATATCTCTCTATCAGTGTTATAGAGGGCGAACAATTTATGAGTTTACCCTGTATAAAGCTTATACAGGGTAAAACGGATTTATTTGGGTTTAGACCCCATTGGAAGTTGGGCATCTGAGTGTTAAAGACAGGAACACGTCTGTTAGCTGCTTTCAGGTAAACCTGCAGCTTTGGGGCAAGTAATTCAGACGCTGGGTCTGTGTTGGAGCAGACGGGAGTGTCTGGCTCAGCAAGACAGGGTGCTGGGGCCCCGAGCTGGCAGGGAAAGCAAGGGTAGAAGTAGTCTTGGCACATCAGGTGGCAGCTCCCAAGGGGGTTTCTGTGATCCAACCTGTCACACAGATCTTTTAGAAAAACATCCCATCGTGATTTAAAAATTGTCACTGAAGGAGACTCTACCCTGGTCCTTGGTAAATTGTTCCAGTGCTTAATTACTCTCACTGGTAAGAAATTATGTCTTATTTCCAGTCTGTATTTTTCTAGCTTCAACTTCCAGCCATTGGATCATGCTCTGACTTCCTCTGCTAGATTGAAAGGGCTATGATTAAATAGTTGCTCCCCATGCAGGTACTTACAAACTGTAATCAAGTCAACCCTTAACCTTCTCCTGGTTAAGCTGAATAGGTTTTGCTCCTTGAGTCTATCACTCTAAGGCAGGTTTTCTAATCCTTTCATCATTCTCAGGGCTTTTCTCTGATCCCTCTCCAATTTATCAACATCTTTCTTGAATTGTGGGCACCAGAACTGGACACAGGATTCCAGCAGCAGTCACACCAGTGCCAAATACAGAGGTCAAACAACCTCTCTGCTCCTACTCGAGGTTCCCCTGTTTCTGCATCCAAGGATTGCATTAGACCTTCTGGTCACAGTGTCGCACTGGGAGCTCATGCACAGTTGCTTGTCCACGACAACCCCGAAACCGTTCTCTGTCACTGCTTAGACACAGGCACCCATTCTGTAGGTCTGCCCTGCGTTTCTTTTTCCTAGATATATACAATTACATATAGCCATATTAAAACGCATATTGTTTGCTTGTGCCCAATTTATTAAGTGATCCAGATCATTCGCCTGTCCTCTTCATTATTTACCACTGCCTCAATTTTTCTGTCATCTGCAAACTTTATTAGGAATGATTTAATGTTTTCTTCCAGGTCATTAATAAAAATGTTAAATAGTGTAAGGCCAAGACCCAATCCCTGCAGGACCCCACCAGAAACACGCCCACTCAATGATGATTCCCCATTTACAGTTACATTTTGAGACCTATCAGTTAGCCAGCTTTTAATTTAGTTAATGTGTGACATGTTGATTTTATATCTTTCTAGTTTTTAAACCAAAAGGTCATGCAATACCAAGTCGAAGTATAGTATCAACACTATTATCTTTATCAACCAAGCTTGTAATATAAAAAAAAATCAAATTAGTTTGACAGGATCTATTTTCCATAAACCCATGCTGATTTGGAACTAATTCTATAACCCTGCTTTAATTCCTTATTAATCAAGTCCCATATCAGCTGCTCTATTAACTTGCCTGGAATTGATAGACTGACAGGTCTTTAATTACCCAAGTTTACCCTTTTAAAATATTGGCACATTAGCTTTCTTCCAATCTTTTGGATCTTCCCCAGTGTTCCACAGCTTATTGAAAATCAACATTAATGCTCCAGCGAGCTCCTTGGCCAGCTCTTTTAAAACTCTTGGATGCAAGTTATCTGGACCTGCTGATTTAAAACTTGGTCCCCTAATACCTGGTCCTGCATCCTGGAGCACCCTGCCTTCCTCCCAGCAGCCCCTGCTGCCAAGCTGTGCCCATTGATTGAGAGTGATATTAAAGATCTCATAGAAATCCCCCTCACTGCAAGAGAGCGAATCCAAAACTGCTTTAGAATTCATCTGACCCATAGGATCTCCCTCTGGGGAGGTGCACAGGGCTTGCTGGGATAACAAGGCAAAGAGAGAGAGAGAGTCTGTGCTTGCAGTGACTGACCCATGCAGTCTCCGCTGTTGGGATTAGTCATGTAAAGGGGTTTTCACTTTTCAGAAGCAATGTGTTCCCAGCCCTCTTATCACTGGGCATATTCAGCATCCCCGAACCTTTGCTGCGAGGGCTAGGTAGAGGTTAGGTTCCTAGCCAGGTTTGCAGGGATGCATTAGCCTGTTGTGTGCTCTTGATTTACTCCTCTCCTCTAAGAGCTGCTCTAATTGTTTTCTGTAATGATATTGGCGGCTCCCTGGGAGTGAGGCCACTGGCTAGGATTGCCAGGTGTCCGGTTTTCGACCGGAACGCTCAGTCGAAAAGGGATGCTGGCAGCTCCGTTCAGAACCACTGACCGGGCTGCTAAAAGTCCAGTCAGCGGTGCAGCAGGGCTAAGGCAAGCTCCGTGCCTGCCCTGGCTCCGTGCAGCTCCCGGAAGCAACGGCATGTCCCTGTGGCCCCTAGGCGCAGGAGCGGCCAGGGGGCTCCATGTGCTGTCCCTGTCCTGAGTGCCAGCTCCGCAGTTCCCATGGCCTAGGGGTCACAGGGACATGCCGTTGCTTCCGGAAGCTGTGCGGAGCCAGGGCAGGCAGGGAGCCTGCCTTAGCCCCGCTGTGCTGCCGCCTGAGGTAAGTGCCGCCCGACAGGAGCCCGCACCCCAACCCCCTGCCCCAGGTCGGAACCCCCTCCCGCACCCTAACTCCCTCCCAGAGCCCGCACTCCCCACCCCCTGCCCGGATAGAGGAATATGTTCTCACCAATGTAGAAACGTTTACATACTTGGGCAGCACCATCAGCCAGGATGGTGGAACAAGCCAGGACATCCGGAACAGAATCAGTAAAGCCAGGAACACCTTCAGGAGCTTAAATACAGTCTGGAAATCATCAAAATACAACACCAAAACCAAACTCAAGATTTATCAGAGCTGCATACTTTCAACACTACTTTATAGTGCAGAATGCGGAGGAATGAGAAAGTACGCCCCAAAGCACCGTGCCACTGAATGAGGACAGCAAGAGAGGCACACCCCCCCCCAATCCAAAGGGATGGAGGAATCATTTCACTGGGCTATTGGGCCATATGCAGTGCTTGTGGAGTCACCTGCACGTGTGCACTGTTGGTGTGGAAAAGGCCTCCCTCTGATCGGGTAGCTTTCACACCTGTCCTGTCAGACAACGTCCTGGCCTCGGTTACACACGGCTTTGCCACCTCTCAGCTGGACCACACCAGTGCAACATCACAGGGTGTGAAACCATCACGGTTCAGAACTCTGCCGTGCATCTCCTTGGCAACATGGGCTACCAGGAGCACATCACATCTGTCCTCCACTGTCTACGTGGGCTTCCCATAGAACAGCGAGTCCATTTCAAGGGCTCAGTCCTTGTTGTCAAGACTCTCAATGGCCCAGATCCAGGGTATCTAAAGGATTGTGTAAAGCTCTGGGATCACGGCAGTGCGTAAGAGTTCAACAGAACTTTCTATCCCAAGGGAAAAACTCATCCCAGCAGGAGACAGAGCTTTCAAGAGGGCCAGACGCCGACTGTGGAACAGTCCCCCACAGGAAAACAGGACTTTCTCGAACCTCACTGCCTTCTGCTCCAAGTGCTAGGCACACTTCTCCGTCTGGCCTCCTCTGATATAAACACGTGTCTAGGAGGCGATACCCAGAGATTGAATGTATAGATATTGACAGGCGTGAGCTATCCAAAGGACCAGCAATCAAGGGGCAACAGGCATGAGCTGCCTTAGAAATACTTTGTGTGTAGTTGTTCGAGGTGAATTTCATTCTGCTGAAGTTTGATGTATTGAAAACTACGTATTGACATTGTAGGCTGTCACAGTAGATGCTCAGTGTCTTTTCCTTGTCCTGCTTGCAAGGTAGGGGGCTCTGTAGGGAAGCATGAAACCTGGGCCTAGCAGCAGTCAGTTCTCCAGACAAGCAGCCTTGGGTAAGGGGGTTAGTTGTGCCTCGCTGCCTTAGGGAGCAGCCTGCTTTGTCTCTCTCTGTTTTTGTGTTCATGTATGTTCGTCTGAATTCTGCGAAATAAAGTAGTGTTATGTTGCAATCTTCCAGCGAGAGGATTTCTATCTCACTTCTCTGTACGCCGGGAACATTAAAGATGTCTCTTCGCCAGGTCTCTTGAAGCTGTGCCAGCTTCCCTCCCCTCCACCTACTCAGAGCTCTAAGCCATCATGCTTCAGCCAGGTCCAAGAAGAGCTCAGCCTCCATTCACCCCAGTTTTTGTGATGGTGGCTTTGCAAGACCCCCTGGGAACAGGTCAGAGTCCCTATCCTTTCACACAGCCTGCCCCCTAGCAGTGGGGAGCAGCTTTCGGTCTGAGCTGGGTTGTAACAGGTGAGCGACCCAGTGGGAAACGGGCTATGCATCCTCTTGCACCAAGATAGAGCAGGAGCAACTCCACTGAAGTCCAGGGGGCTGATTCTCCCCCCGCTGGTCCCATGTGGGGTCACTGGGCCTAGTACAAAGTGGATGCAAAATCCTCCCACAGGGCCAGGTGTGCCTAGACGCCCTGGCTGCTGTGTGTCACTTGGCTGCACTCCTGGCTGGCGAGAGGGGGGTGTTTGTGGCGGCATTGCATTGTGGGAGCAGCGCAGCGCCTGCTGGTGCATCAGGTGCCTGGCAGAGGGAGACTGATGTTAGCAGAGTTACTCCTGCTTTAAATCAACATGGGAGGAGAATCCAGCCCCAGTGGAGAATCCTCAGCCATCAGACCCCCATCCCGCCCTGTCCCTAATGATTCATCGGCCTGATTCTCATTCACACTGGTCTGGCAGTGTAAAGGGGCCTTCCTGCTTGAAGGAGCCGTGGTGTCAGCATAGGTGCTGGAACTAGGGATGTTGGGAGTGCTGCCTCCACACCCCCTGGCTTGAAGTGGGTCCCAGTATATGCAGGGTTGACAGTTTGGTTCAATGGCTCTCAGCACCCCCAATATACAAATGGTTCCAGCACCCCTGGGTGTCAGTGAGAATCAGGCCCTTATTTATACGGCAGAGTTGGCATTTATCTTTGCCAAGCATGATTCCTACAGGAGCTGCCCTGGCCCATCAGGCTGCAGCGAGCGTGCAGTTACAAGCCATGCGGGCAGGGTGGAATGGGGGAGCCTCTCTAGATGCGGCGAGGAGTGAGGAGCACGCAGGGGGCGGCTTGGGGAGAGCAGCTGAGTACAGAGAAGCACAGGGCATAGGATGGGAGTGTGGAGAGAGAGGGTTAGGAGGCATCAAGCGGGTGTCAAGGAGGCAGTTCGGCGCAGGAGGCTGCGGCAGAGGTGGGGGCAGCGTGGGAGGACATTCCTGTTATGAAATGAACAGCTTTCCCCAGCAGGCATGGCGCGAGGCATGAATCGATGCTGTCTCTTTAAATAACATCTCTCTCCCCACCCCCCTTGCCTGGAGTGGTGGGTGAGCCGCCCTTGATCTCTTCTCTCGCCCTTTCATCTTGCTGGATCATTAAAAACAATAAAGGGAACTGGCGGAGACATTATCAGAGGAAGGCCTGGATCAGCCCCACAGACCTGCCCCACCTTCCCCCTTCCCGGGCCCCGCGTTACGCACACCCTGGCCTGCCTGGAGTAGTCGCTGGCTTGCAGGCAGCTCGTGCCGCATGGGGTCCTTAAGGGAAATGGGTACCGCGCTGTCTGCTGGCCCTTGCAAGAGTTAGGGGGATCCCTAGTGGTGACGCTGGACAAGTCTGGGAGCTGGAGAGCCAGGGAGAACCACAGGGTCTGTCTGTGTCCAGCAGCCTCAGTGGAGAGCCCAAGTGCTGTCTCTTCTCCATGGCAGCGCCCCCTGCAGGGCAGACTATGGTGCAGTCTCTAGGGGGCTGCACTCCCTGTATTTACACCAGAGATCCATTTGGCCCTCAGCGTCGATAGTGGCGTTGGCGCCAATCCACACCGTCCTTTGTGCAGTCCCACACAAAGTGGGCTCGGACAGCTGGGTGGGTGGGGGAGTCCACTCTCCCCAGGGAGAGATGGGATAGTCGGGCAGGGAGCAGCCATCCCAAAAGCAGCAGTGGACTGATGGGTGCTGCTGGGCCCGGTTGCTGCTGAGTCTGAGCTCTGCTATGGTGCTGCCTCCCTTAGCCTAAGGGCCTTCCCTTCTCTGGGCCACGGTTCCCCCATGTGTAAAACGAAGCGGGGAGAACCAACCTGAGCTGCGACTAGCCAGGCTTAGTATGATGAATGGGGGGACGCTCATGTTTAAATCCCAGGCTAAGAACGAGGGTTGTGAGCTCTTGGAATTGCCACTTGGAAAGACCCCCAGAGCAGGCTGGGGGCCATCCACCGAGCAGATCGGGGCAGGGATGGAAAGAGTTTAAACAGCTGCCGGGTGGTGGTGTTCCAGGGGGAGGAAGGATATCCCAGTGGTTAGGGCGGCAGTCTGGGCCTGAGGAGACCAGGGTTTAATTCTCACTACCTCACTGTGCATCTCTGTGACTCTGTTTCTGTACCGTCTCTGTGCCCAGGGCCACCCAGAGGGGGCGGCAAGTGGGGCAATTTGCCCCGGGCCCCACAGGGGCCCCCACAAGAATATAGTATTGCAACTTTTTTTTATGGAAGGGGCCCCCGAAATTGCTTTGCCCCAGGCCCCCTGAATCCTCTGGGTGGCCCTGTCTGTGCCCCTTTTTCTCACGGCTGCCGCCCACGGTGGATATTGCCCTGCGCGTGGGTCTATCTCAGCTGACACAACCCAAAGCAGTAAAAGTGTCTTTGAGTTGCAAGACTCTGGATCCCCTCCCTGCGGGGGAGCAGGGCTAGTAAAGAAGAAGTGCTCAGTTTTACCCTTTTCAGCGAGGAACTGCAACTTAACAGCCAACTACACCACGAGCAGACAAATAGCTCTTTTGCATCATTGCTTAGAGGCAGAGGGACAAAGACCATGCCACGTGCTCGCCCCAGCAAGGGTGGGAGCTACGGAGCCTGGCAAAGAAGATCCTATTGTACAGAAAATACAACAGCAGAACTTCCAGACGAGCCAAGTGAGGAACGACAAGGCCGAGTGAGCCCATGACCAGCCCATGGCCTCACTGTCATGGTGAGCTTGGTGCCGTTCAATGTTAAGAGACCGGGGACCTTGATTTCAATGGGAGTTAGGCACCTAAATGCCTTTGAGGTTCTGGGCCCAAGACTTTTCAGGCAGCAGTGAACATGGGGCTGGAAGTTTCGGCTCTGCAATGAGGGATGCAAAGGAAGCAGGACAGCAAGATTTGTTTCGGCACATACCACGTGTCACGTCAATGTTATGGCCATGGATTACAAGAGAGAAGCTAGATAAAAGCAACCTTTTGCTGGAAGGTTGCAGTGTAACACTGCTTTAGTTCTTAGAATTCAGAATGATAACACACAAGAACCAGAGAGAGAGAAAACAGGCTGCTCTCTAAACCAGACAGGCACAACTCACCCCATCTTACTCTAGGCTGGCTAGCTGCTGGCTGACTGCTGCCAGTGGTAGGTGGCAGGCTTCACTGCAGAGCCCCCTAGTCTGCAAATGTCCATCAAGGCAACAGAGAGCTTACCTGAGCGACCACAAAGATGCTGACCCCACCAGCTGCGCAACTCACATGAGCAGAGAGGCAGCCGGGGCATTGCTTAGTGATGCCCTCACACCAAAATCATTATGAAAGCCAAAGTTTCAGCCCACTTGCCACCAGGTTGGTTCCAGAGGCAGGTGGGGGACAGCTTCTAGGGGCGCCAAATGGCTGTGCGACTCTTGTGTTCCCTCGGCTGCTCGGAGTGGGGGGCGAAAATATTTTCTGCCGTAGGGCTGCTATTGCTTGCCGCTCCCAGATGTTCACGTGTGGCCACACTTGAAGGTGGGAGGCTGTTGTGACTCAGGGTACATGTACATTGCAAAAAAAAACCAACAACCCCAAACCGTGGCAGCAAGTCTCAGCAGGGCCGGCTCTAGGATTTTTGCCGCCCCCGTTTTTTAATTACCCCACCCCCGGCCCCGCCTCAACTCCGCCCCTTCCCCCCAGGCTCTCAAGCCTAGGAGGGAGGGGGAGAAGCAGCGCCCGCGCGCGGCCACTCGGAGTCTCCCCCTCCCTCCCAGGTTTGAG
>NW_020664542.1:681663-704532 GCF_002925995.2 Terrapene triunguis | reverse complement strand
CCGGGATCTCCCCCTCCCTCCCAGGTTTGAGAGCCTGGGAGGGAGGGGGAGAAGCGGCGCCCGCGCCACGGCCACTCGGAGTCTCCCCCTCCCTCCCAGGCTCTCAAACCTGGGAGGGAGGGGGAGATCCCGAGCGGCCACGGCCCGCGAAACAGCCGTTTCGCGCGCCGCTGCTCCCCCTCCCTCCCAGCCTTGAGAGCCTGGGAGGGAGGGGGAGAAGCGGCGCGCGAGCGGCAGCGGAGGTGAGCTAGGGCGGCCGCGGCACATTTTTAGGGGCGGCATTCTGGCGCCGGCCATGCCGCCCCTAAAAATGTGCCGCCCCAAGCACCAGCTTGTATTGCTGGTGCCAAGAGCCGGCCCTGAGTCTCAGAGCCCAGGTCTACAGACTCGGGCTTGTGCTACGGGGCTAAAAAGAACAGTGTAGACATTCTGGGTCAGGCTGGCGCTGGGTTCTGAGATCCACCCCCCTCGCCGGGTCTCAGAGCCTGCACGCCAACCTGAGCCGGAACATCTACACTGCCTTTTTTAGTCCCATAGTGCAAGACCCACCAGCCCGAGTCTGTAGACTCGGCCTCTGAGGCTTGCTGCCACTGGGGTTGTTTTTTGCAGTGTAGACATAGCCACAGAGGTTACAGTCTAAGGCCTGAGGCTGAACATATACAGTAGTAACTGGAGCACCATATGAGGGGCAAAGGCATCCCAGCTTGTGCGTTTCACTTCCCCAGCAACCACGCTCTCCCACGTGCTAGGGAGCATCCATCTCCCATGGGCCATGCTGTTCATTTCAGACTCAAAGTTACTTCCATTCTGCACAGATTTGGGGTCATCCACCTGCCCTTTGCATGCTGGTCTTATTTGCTGCAGAAATAAAGTCTCCTGAATGAGTTATGGGCACAAAGCCCAGCAGGTTACAGTTTTTGCCTACCTCAGAGAGAGAGAGAGAGAGAGAGAGAGTGAGTGTGTGTGCGCATACGAGCATGCACCCTGCACTGTGCGTCTTTATTGCACACTGGGGCCCTGGGCTGATGAGAGGTCCGATAGAAAACAGCGTGCTAGGGAACCCGTTTTGAAGATGCAGTTACCAAGAGTTAACCTGTGCTCAGAAACATTCTCATCAGTTAAGCTGCAATTCCCATAGCAGATCCTGGCACTTTAGCTACCAGCATCTTTAGCTGCTACTTTACAATCAGCGCAGCTGAAGGGTATGAAGGAAAGGTGGCTGTAAACCACCTCCCTGTTCCCTTGATTCTGGACTGGCCCAGGGCTGAGACATAGAGCAGCCTCAGGGCTGCTCTAAGTTTCATGCCCATTGCAACAGGCTGTATGGAACACCGTGCAGCTTGAGGATCTGACACTCTGCCCCCCACTCCTCCTGGCCTCTCTGTGATCGTCTACTCTGGCTCTACACCCCCTCTGCCAGGGGGAATCAATAGAGGCCCCTTTAAGGCAGCATTCCAGCTGGTTTGTGCCACTGAGGCAGGGCTGAGGAGCCATAGGGTCAAGGATCTGGCCCCTCGTTTTCATGGGCGCTGAGGTTCATACTAAAAAGAAGGAAGGACTCTGCCCAGATGCACATGACTTAGGTTGGCAGAGGAATTCTCACCCTGCCCGCACCCCCCGCCTCCATCCTGTTTAAGGCCAGCCTGCCAATGCACCACCAAAACTGCCTGTGCAGCCCAGCCAGTGTTTACTTGTGTGAATGCAAATGACTGTTATTAACTGAAGAGGCTATTTACTTAAAGCAGCGGGGCTGGCAGTCAGCGCTGGCGCTCATTTGAACCATTGTTCCACAGGAGAGCCCTGCCTGGCCCACAGCCGCTGCACAGGCGTCTCTCCAGCTCCTCTGCTTTGCTTTCTTCTTACACTCCCTCCATTTGCCATCCCTCTCCTGATCATTTTCTCAGCCAGCTGGGCACAAAGGGACCAGATTCGGGTCTCAGCCTGCAGCAGTGTAAATCGGAGTCGCTGCCGGCATCCTTGCTGCCCCCCTCCGTGCCTCGGTTTACCCCTCTGTAAAATGGGGATAATGATACTTCCTGGGGCCTGCTGTGAGGGAGGGAGGATCAGGATTGGGAGCCCGCGGTGTGTGCAGCGGTCGGGCCATCCTGGGGGTGGAGGGATCAGGACTGGGGCAGCAGGAGCTGAGATCTGAACTGTGCGGGGGTATTGCATGGTGCCCAGGGGAAGCTCTGGAGAGCGCTTGGGCAGGGCCGTCCTTAGGCCTATGCAGCATACGCGGCTCGTAGGGCACCCGAAAATTTGGGGAACCACCGGCACAGCACGTAAGAGCGGGTCAGGTCCCGCACACCCAGTGCACACTGCCGTCTCCTTAGGCAGGGGCCGTATTCACAGAGCCAAATGCACCAACGCATTCTGCGTGCGGGAGAGGGTACGGGGGTCTCTGCGGGGAACTGTGGCTCTTCACTGCCATGAGGCGGGCCGGGCGGCTCGGTATCCTTTGCTGCCTCGTCCCTCCCGGGCTGTTTCAATACCTCTTCGTAATAATTTCCAATAAAGTGTTAACAAATTTAAAAAATTATCTTATTTGCATCATTCTGTCAATAAATCAGAATTTTTTCTATAGCGCTACTTCTTTAGTGCAAGTATAGTCCATCTGCAATATGGTGTGTGCTTCATTTGTTTAACCTGGTTTTAATAAAGTGCATGTGGCAATTTTTCCAATACTGTAAGCTTATGTTTGTGTTGCTAAGAGCAAGTTGGGCATAGGGGCACCAGTTTAATAATCCTGCGGAGGACCCCATAAATCCTAAAGTCGGCCCTGCGCCAGGGGGAGGGGAACAGGATGTGAGGGAGGGCAAGGTGCCTCCTATTTGTTTAGAGGCCTTTGGTGAGTTTCTAGCTGAATTCTCATCCTGACACCTGTACACATGTGCACACACAACAGAGGTGCAAGCACACACTCAGGCACACACACACACACACACACACACGCTCGTGTGCATGCCCACACACATGCAAACTTACATTGCACACGCACTGCATGCACACACCCATTACACACTGCATGCACGCACATTGTATGCACACACCCATTGCACACACACCCTGCATGCACACACCCATTGCACACACACATTGTATGCACACACACATTGCGCACACACACTGCATGTACACTCCCATTGCACACACACTGCATGCACACATCCATTGCGCATGCACACTGCACACACACACAATGCATGCACACTCCTATTGCACACACAATGCATGCACACACCCATTACACACTGCATGCACGCTCTGTATGCACACACCCATTGCATGCACACACACTGCATGCACACACCCATTGCGTACACACACACACACTGCATGCACATACCCATTGCATACATACACACACACACTGTTTACACGCAACCATTGCACACGCACATCCAAGGCAGCATGTTTTACGTGAAGAGTATAAATCAGATAACAGACCCCCCCCCCCCAGACCATGTGGTTAAAAGATGAAGCTGCTGGATTTTAAACTAATGTCGGGGGGAGGGATGGTCTCTTGGAGTTTGAAGTCATTGGATTAGCAGTGCTGGGAATACAGGGACCACAAACTCAATGGGTCAGCAATCAAATGTTTGTACTTCAGCGTGTCACTGACCTGACAGTGCCCTGCCAATGCTTTGGTTGAGGAGGGCTGGAGGGAATCTTTTGATCCCAGCTGTAATATTCGCTGCCAGAAATGGCACCCTAAATATTGGACACTCCTGGGCCTTCAGGGTCTTGGGGATCCAAACCCCAATCTGCTCATGGATTTTGCAAATGGCCTTTCTCTTTATAATGGGCTGGGCCAACTCCCCTGCTCTAATTCCCCTCAGAAAGCCAGATCCAGTTTGACCTTTGTGACTGGTCCCCATCCCTGTTACCCAGCTGGGCATTTGCTTAGAACACGACAGCATGTCCAGTGGGAAGCTGCACAGTCCAGTAGGTTCTATCCCTGGTTCTGCTATTGGCTCGCAATGTGACTGTGTATAGGTCACCAAAGCCAATCCGAAATGATCCCATGGAACTAATGGGATAGTTATAGCCCTCATCTGTCTCTCGCCAAAGCAGCCTGAAGGCAAATCAGCTGTTCCCTTAGTTACTGCATAACCTTTGCGGTCTTTTCCCATCTTCAGAACACGCTTCTGTATCTTCTGGAGTCCTTCCTCGCCTCCCCTGCGTTCAGTGCTACAGGTGTGAACTCACCTGCCCTCTGCAGAGTGCCTGGGTCCCTCAGCCTCAGCAGCCGCAGCTCCATTCACTTCTGCACACTGCATTGCTGTTGAAATTCACCCAGCCCCCTTGCTAGCACGTTGGGGTGGGGAACGCTCCCTCCACAGTCCTCATAATAATAATTAATAATGTATTAATAGCAGTAACGTCTGTAGCCATGTGGAATCTTGTTATTCTTAAAAACACCAAGAATTAGATAACCCAGCCGGCCGAGAAAGGCCTGCTCTGTGCTTCCAGAAGGATACACAACGCCAGGGTCCATCCCTATTAGCGTGGGGCCACTCCCTCTGCATCAAGACTTGGGGATCAAGAGAGGACCCTTTAATGTCCCATGCACCCTACTGCCTACCCCAAACTTTCCCATCAAACACCTCTCACGTTCCCCATGGGTCTCTCTGCTGCAGGATCCTTGATCACCATGGGGACCGCTACACCTCAGCTGCAGGTGTAAATCCCAGATCAAGTCAACATCTGCCCGAGCGACCATCTGAAAGTAGCCGTGTGGCCATGGCAGCTCAGGCAGTGGTCTGGGCTAGCCACTCGGATAAAGAATCATAGAATCATAGAATATCAGGGTTGGAAGAGACCTCAGGAGGTCATCTAGTCCAACCCCCTGCTCAAAGCAGGACCAATCCCCAACTAAATCATCCCAGCCAGGGCTTTGTCAAGCCTGACCTTAAAAAACCTCTAAGGAAGGAGATTCCACCACCTTCCTAGGTAACCCATTCCAGTGCTTCACCACCCTCCTAGTGAAAAAGTTTTTCCTAATATCCAACCTAAACCTCCCCCACTGCAACTTGAGACCATTACTCCTTGTTCTCTCATCTGGTACCACTGAGAACAGTCTAGATCCATCCTCTTTGGAACCCCCTTACAGGTAGTTGAAAGCAGCTATCAAATTCCCCCTCATTCTTCTCTTCTGCAGACGGCATGTACCGAGGATCTCGGATGGGGCTGTGTTTGGGTAGCTGCCCACACCACCCTGGCCACAAATGCTGCTGAGCAGAGCTAGAGAGGGTATGTCTCGCTGAGCTGGGAATGACACCGCCCAGCCGCAGGGCAGACTCCCTGTTAGTGCTACTCTCCGCCGGGATCGCCGGTCACTTATTTGCAGCCCACAAGGAACCCTGTGCACCCCGAGCCTCCCTCCCACCCCCTCCCGCATTGGAGAGAGCAGCCCTTTGGCTTGAGGCTTTGCGTCTCCCAGCCAGGGGAGTGGGGGAAGCCTCCAGCCTGTTGGTTTTTTTAAAGCCTTTTCTTTTCTCATTATAGGATGTTGCAGAACAACCAGCTCAGACGGATCCCCGCCGAGGCAATGAGGGATCTTCCAAACCTCCAGTCTCTGTAAGTCATTAAGGATCCCCACTGGGAGCTGCCGGCTTCTCAGCGCTGGAGTCGTTAATTCCTCCGTCCCTTCTGCCTTGTCTTTCCCCTCGTGAGCTACTGTCCCTAGGCTTGTGGGGAGGGAGGGCACCTGTTGTGGCAGGGCCACTGTCTTGTTAGGGTTGCTGGAATTAGATCTCCCCATGTGAGAAGGCCACCGCAGCTGGTGAACGTTTCCAGGAGCCCTGGAAAAAGCTCTCTACGAGGCAAGCTATAGAATCATAGAATCTCAGGGTTGGAAGGGACCTCAGGAGATATCTAGTCCCACCCCCTGCTCAGAGCAGGACCAATCTTCAACTAAATCATCCCAGCCAGGGCTTTGTTGAGCCTGACCTTAAAAACCTCAAAAAAAACCAACCCTAGCCCTGCAGTTACTGTCTAGCCTGGAGCAGCACAGAGCCTAGCAGGCTTGAGTAGGGAACTCAGGCCTTGTTTGCATGCGACAATTTAACTATAGAGGTACAAACCCTGAGCCCTGGTGTGGCTGCACCTAGACTGGTATAAAAGTGCTTAATACCCCAATAGTGGTTCCTAGACAGGAAGGGGAATAAGCCATACTAGTAAAAGGCACCTTTATACCAGCATATCTGCAGCCACACTAGGGCTTGTACTGGTCTGACAATATCGGTTAAAAAAATTACCCCCCGTAACTGAACTAGTTGTACTAGTACAACTTTCAGGGGTAGCCCTGGCCTCAGAGCCAGGACAGCAGGGTTCCATGCCTGGCTCTCCCATTGCATTTAAGGTGTAACTACTTTGACAGTTGGCCTCATCTACACTAAAATGTTAGGTTGACCCAGCTACATCGCTCAAGGGTGTTAGAAATCCACACACACACCCCAAGCGGTGTAGTTAGGCTGACCTAACCCCCAGTGTAGACAGTACTAGATAGATGGAAGAATTCTTCCGCCGACCTATCTACCGCCTCTTGTGGAGGTGGATTAACGACAGCAACGGGAGAACGCCTCCCATCGGCGTAGGCTGTGTCTACACTGAAGCGCTGCCGCTGTGCCGCGGTAGCGTTTTAATTGTAGACAAGCCCTTATTAGCGTGACCAATGGATGGTGTAATTTCCAGGCATTTTTCACCGTGTAAAAACATTCTGTTTTCATCCCCCGCCCCCCACCACCAGGTTGGTGAAGAATTAGAGAGCTGAAATGTCAAGGTTCTTTTCCCCACACAAAAGTGAGATCGTTTTTAATGCTCCACGTTTTCCAGCGGGTTTGTGGCTGGGCGCCGTTCTCTGTATGGTTTAAAGCAGGCTGAGAATGTTAATTCTGTCGGTAGAGCTTTCAAGTGTTTATGGCTACCAGTAGTTGGTGCTGTCGCTGACTCTGCCCACGATCACCCCCTTCCTCCCTCTGGCTCTCCTGCCTTCCCCTCCTGCTCCCCCAGATCTGTCAAATGGGGGAAACGCTTCCCATCTGCTGGAGGAGCGCTCAGGCCTGGGTGCGAGGTGCGCCATGTGATCTGTTCTACGCCAATCCTACAGCAAGATTAAAGATTAGGCTGTGGGGGGAGGGGCAGCCCCTTCTCGGGCAGCATTCGCCAGGGCAGCGGTCTGGGCCTAACGCAGGCAGACCCCTGCTCAACACCCCACCAGGGGCAGACATCTACCCAGAGGGCAGCTGGGCAGCCAGCGAGCACAACGCCCCGTGCCTGGGCTCGACAGCTCCCCTTTCTCCGAGCTCAGTGCGGCGTTCCCGGGGAGTGACCTGCTCTGCAGTGCATGTGCGAGCCGGCTGGTGTGGTGTTCTGTCCCCCTCTGGTGGTGGCCGGGCCACACAGATGTTGAAGAGCCTGCCTGGGCTAACAGAAAGTCTCTCTACGCTTTTAGAGGCAGAAGTGCCAGGTTCAATCCCCGCAGCTGAAAACCCTCCCCAGTGTAACACATGCAAAGGATGCAGAGAGCTCCACAAAGCTGAGCAACGCAGGGACTTGTTTAAAGTTCAGGGGGTACGACCCATCACGTTTCTCCAGCACAGCAGGCTCAGACTGGGTCTCTACTAGGACAGGGTGCTTAGGCGCTGCAGCATCCATCTATCTAGATTGCATCAGGACAGAATCACCACAAAGTTTGCTTTTCGATTCACCTAGCCCACCCTGCAGATCAAGCACAGAGCAGTGTCTCGCTAGGCTGTTCCCAGGCTGGTATGGGGAGCTTCTGTTTGTATATTCTTCTTCTTCTCAGATTTGCAGTGCTCTGGTCCACTAACATGACACTGAAAGCAGAGGTGCATTCGAGCTACACCCACGCAGGCAGTGGTGAGCCGGAGCTTCCCACACATGGGACCTCAGGCAGCACGGAAGGTATATTCCGGCTGCACACACCTGCAATGCTCTGAGTACAGCAGAGAGTAGCACAGGGCGAAGATGTGTTGCAGTTAGTTTTGTGGTGTGGGACTGACCTGAGCCTACCAGGAGCACTGGCCACATCAGGTTGCATCCAGGTTCCGGCTCAGCTCCGTAAAGCCACGAAGCTGGTGCTCAACATCTGAGCCAATGCTTGGAGATCACCTTCAGAGTTCCCGGGGGGCTGGTGTGACTCCAGCAAAGCTGCTGGAGTTGCTCCCCTCTGACACCAGGGTCGTATTTGGCTCCATGGGATTCACTGGGATTGGATTGGCCTGTGGGATGCAAACCCAAGCTTGGAGGGCTATTCCGAAAGGTTTGAGGTCCTTCGGCCACTGAACCCACTCGGAGCCGGGATCAGAGAAACACTGACTCGCTGACACTGCTGTGTCTTTTGCTCTTTACGCAGCAGTGATAGTATGGAGCAATCACATGGGCCCAGTGGAGTCCAGATAATTAGTTTACTAACGATATGTAACATGCCAGGCCTAGCTACATACACAGGCAGCTGCTCCGGATGGATTTTGGTAGCATCAAACAATAGAACACAGTGAGCTGCACTAGAGGATTCACAAGCTATTTAAAGGGATACTACCCTCCTCCTCTATACCAGGGGTCGGCAACCTTTGACATGCGGCTCACCAGGGTAAGCACCCTGGCGGGCCGGGCCAGTTTGTTTACCTGCCGTGTCCGCAGGTTCGGCCGATCGCGGCTCCCACTGGCCACGGTTCGCCGCTCCAAGCCAATGGAGGCAGCAGGAAGCGGCACGAGCTGAAGGATGTGCTGGCCATGGCTTCCCGATGCCCCCATTGGCCTGGGACGGCGAACTGTGGCCAGTGGGAGCCGCGATCGGCCGAACCTGCGGACGCGGCAGGTAAACAAACTGGCCCGGCCCGCCAGGGTGCTTACCCTGGCGAGCCGCATGTCAAAGGTTGCCGACCCCTGCTCTATACTATACTCATAAAAAAAAGACCTTATCTTCTGTGTGTTCCCGTGCAGCAATTTTCCTCTGAGAGCCAAGATTACTACAGAAATACCCTTCTGTGACCTCCCCATTCCACCTATTCTGTTTGACGAGTGGCCATTAGGATAAACTGGGTCTGATTTGAGAGAGATGAAAGGTTGTGGAGTAAACAGCGTTCCCCTGTAGCAAACTTCATTGTGTTTTAAGGCAGATATAAAGCTAAGCTGATTTGCTCAGGTTTCATTGCTGCTGCCAGTACATCTTTGAATGCAAGTAACTGGCCCCTGGCCATGAGCCCCTGGGTTCTAGCCGTGTCCCCATAGAGACAGCCATTTCTGAAGAAGAGAAGGTAGGTCTGCATTAGAGATTTTTTTTCTCTTCGTAATTCAAGTATCGGTGAGTAATTTTCCACAAGTTTATGAGGCTCGTGTGTATTTATTACCGGCATAGTAAGCAGATTGGAACATCCATAGATCATTGTAGCGTGGCTTCCAAGCATTACGAGTTGGGGTATGTGAGCCCTGGCTTGTTCACCTTGCCCAGAGCTTCTGGTCTTTCCATTCAGAAATGGGAAAGGATTTTATGGCACTTCGTGACTATTCATCACCCTGAATTCTGGGGCTTGCCTGGCACTTCGTAGGCTATTAACTGACTGCTGTGCCATCAGGGAACACACCATAAAACATCATAAGCTGACGGGACTTGCAGACTGGAGCAAACTTGAGTGTGTGGGGGGAGCATGGACAAAAACCGAGTGTGTGCTGTTTGTTTTCTCGCTCTTGCAGCTCTATGTGTTAGAACAAAAATCTCCTGCAGTCTGGGCAGGTGGCTGCATCATTGACATCACCGTCTGTTGCCCCGGCAGCCGTTATGAAGTGACTCCGATGTGAAATCGGAGCAGAGTTGGGTGCGGAGGGAGGAAACTCGCATGTAAACATCCACAGGAGCCTCCTCCAAAATGCTGGAGAACATTCGGGTTAGAGACAAGCCCGCCTCACAGTGGGTTTGATTTGCTTGGGTTTTTTGGATGAAATCAGGATTTTGGCTTCTTGTGACTGTGCAAGTATTTGTTGGGTTGGCTGGATGACCAATTTTCTGCCTATGTTTGCTGTTTAGTTTGATTCATGCTTCGTGACCAGTCATCTAAGTCACATGGTATTGTTTCTGCCCTCTGTTTGGATAGCTGGAACTGTTTAAACAGGAAAATAACAAGTAACAGTTAGGAAAACTCTTGTTCATTCATAAATTCCCTTGTTCTCATTTCCTTGTGGGTGTTCACTTGCAGGGCCGGCTTTAGGCCAATTCCACCAATTCCCCCAAATCGGGCCCCGCGCCTAAGAGGGCCCCACGCCCAGTGGCAGGGTTGCCGGGGTGGGGGCAAGTGGCCGAGAATCCCTTCCCTGGCTAGAGGCTCCTTTTTAATTTTTACTCACCCGGCGGCGCTCCGGGTCTTCGGCGGCACTTTGGCGGCGGGTCCTTCACTCACTCCGGGTCTTCGGCAGCAGGTCCTTCAGTGCTGCTGAAGACCCGGAGCGAGTGAAGGACCCACCGCCGAAGACTAGGAGCGCCGCCCGGTGAGTACAAGCCCCACGTATTTTTTTACGTGTTTTTTTTAGTCATCCCTGCTGGGGCCCCGTCGAAACTGTTCGAATTGGGCCCTGCACTTCCTAAAGCCGGCCCTGTTCACTTGGAGGCCAGCCGCTCCCCGAACAAAAAGCCATGTTGCAAATACAAAAGGGATGAACACTGGTGAATTGACCAGCCATGTGGAGTTCAAACGAATGCTCCTGAGTGCTCCTTTGCAACATGTGTCCTTAGGACTCAGCACTGAACGGAAACGAATGGTCCCAATTAAGTTTGGGACCCCATTAAACATAAGAACAGAGGGCATGGGGAGAAACAGACCAAATTTGGATTGAAAGCAGAGGGGGCCCTGTGCATGTGTAAACCGCAGTCGTCGGCAGGTGCGATCAAACCTGGGATCTCTGGAGGCATGAGCCTCTGCCGCATGAACTAAAAGCCAACTAGGTATAGAGCAAACTCAATCTCTCTTTAAGTGGTCTTGGTGCCACTAGCTGGGACAGAACAGCATGCCCCAGAGGTGTGTGGGTTACACATGCTGTACTGGGGGAGCACCATTGTCCTATTTCTTCCTGGTTTTTAGATGCACTCTTCGTTTTTGGAGCGTGACAGTTCTGATAAGGCAACTTAGCTCCCTCCTGCAAAATGTAGAGTGATCTCGAGCGGGAAAGCAACGCCGGCAGGATTTCCAGCCGGGCAAGGTGAATCTTGGTACAATGGGCCGTAGCAACAGCCAGCAGCGCGCCTCTGGGGTCTGCAGCGTGTTCCCAGCTCGCAGATTGTGTATGCGTCTGTAGCGCTCTGCCTCCCGTCGAGAGCTGATCATTTTAGCAGAAGCGTGCCGCTAGTCCAAGGCCGTGGGGGGAGCTTGAGAAAATACCACCCTTTAAGTACCCCCAAGAGGGTGCAGGAGGAATGTAGCAGCCAAAGCAGTGAAGAGGAAGGGGTAAGAAGTGGCCCCCAACCTACGTTAACCTCCAGCTTCTCACACTATTCCAGCTCCTCAGCACAGAGGTTACCCCATCTTAGACTGCCTGACACGCCTAGTGGGTATTGATAGGTGTGTGGGGTGGGGTCTGGCTCCCCTAGACATCAGCCCTGCAGTCAAACTGGAGGCTGGGACTCCGCTCCAGTAAATGCCGGGTTTTATTTATTGTGCGTCACTCAGCTGTGGTTGCCTCTGATTTAGGAGTGCACAATTCATGACCGACCCCTGCTGGGCGTTTCCTTGCAGCAGGTGTTGACATGCTCGATCCTGTCTATGCCATGGGGACAAGCTGGCCTAAGGAAGCGGGTGTCATAACCAGTGCCGGAGATGGAGACGCAGCTTTTCCTCCTGCCGGCAGCCATCCTGCATTGGTGCTGCTGCAGGGGTGGTGGTTTTAAAGCTGTCTCTTGCAGCAGGAAATGCACCTTGTTCCCCCCACCTCATCTGCCCCTCCCATCCCACCGACACCATATCCCCCCTCGTTCTGAGATCCGTGGCACACCCCTGATTACAGGTTCCACCACTCTGCAGCCACGACTGATGACTCTCAGCCAGAGGCGCTCGGTTTTAGAATCACCTCCATCATCTACTGCTGTGGGGAGCAGGAACCCTACAGAGCTCTGGCGAGCTGTCAGCAAAGACGTCCCTGGAAGAAGAGTAGCCAGACAAATGGAAAGAGGAATTTGGATTTAAAAAGAAATGAAATCCCAGAGCCTTATAAAACGGCCCAACTGCCTGCTCCGGAGGGGCTGCTTCTCATGGGGACTTGCTCTGCCTTTTGGGTCCATTCTGAAACCCAACGGGAGGGATTAGAGAGAAGAGCACGTACACCTGATGGCAATGTCTGGACAAAACAGACCAGGTGCCAGCCTCTTATGTAATGTTCCAGTCCAGTTGTGATCTCCTGGCAGGGTGTCTGGTTACCAGCGGTTTATAGGTGCGGTAGCAGAATGCCATGTGTACTCTGGAACAGTCGTGTGTCAGTCTAATTAACGACTCTGCGGTTTGCGAGCTCTTACCTAAAGCAGATGGGCATTGCGTCTGTTCCTCTGCCAGATGAAAGGAATCCAAGGGTTTCAAAGCAAGCAGGTGCTATAAATTATAATTACTGGGCTTGCAGAAGGAGAGTGAGGGAAAGAGGGAAGGGAGCCACGATGGATTAAAAGATCAAGATAAACTCTTGGTTTTTCTCCCGCGAACGATAGTAGAACGTGACGGGAACGGCTGGGCCCTTCGGTAGCTTCTCTGCAGAGCCTCACTGGGGAAGGGCGCTTCAGAGGCAGTGGGCTGATTCCACAGGGGGAGTTGCCTCGGGTAGTTTTGCAGCAATTTGAGCTGCCAGGGAGGGTGTCAGTGCTCCTCCAGTAATCTCCAGAGTCGCAGCCACTTCCCTCGTCTGGTTTTGAGTCCACGCACTCCTGGAAGCGCCACTGGGCAGGCTCCCCCAAAGCAGCTGCTGCCGTTCAGCCCTGCTGTGGCGGACCGCATGGTAGGACCTAACAGCCATGCGGAGCTCTGTCCAGCCAGAGCAGGTAGGGGCATACACCTCACTAGGTCGATACCATCACAGATTGAACAAGGAGGGGAGAAGGGGCTATTTTAATCCCTGGCCCCCTCTGAATCCTTTGGGTTGGAAGGGATCTCAAGCATTCCCTCTCCTGGCACAGTGGCAGGATTGGTGTCACGATCCCTCTGCTACACAGGCAATGCAGTCTAATGGTGCAAGAGATGGGGACTCAGAAGCAAGACCCCTGGGAGCTACTTTTCCCCCAGGCAAGGTATAAGGAATTCCCATTCAAGTCAGTCAGTAGTACTCACGCAGCCCCAATCCCTCTAGCATCTCGTAACACCCCTGTTACGTCCTAGGACTGGGGAACAGGCACAGAGACAAAGTGATTTGCCAAGGGAACTGGTGGCAGAGCTGGGATTTGAACCTAGGTCTTCTAGGTGCTAGTGTAACCCACACACCTCCTGGGTGTGGTGTTCTGTCCTATCTAGTGGCACCGAGACCACTTAAAGAGAGAGAGAGAGAGAGATTAATGAGTCTGCTCCACAGCTTTAGCTAATAGCCACATCATCCCAGTCAAAACACAAAAACATGCTGAGGTACACGTAGGAGGCGTTACACTAGGCCAGCACCTGAACCACCAGCCATCCTGGGCCGAGCTAGATAGATCCCACAGAGGGAAAGTGCCGCCACATTAACAAAACTTGCTCACTGTGGCCGCCATCTGACGTCCAACTGAAGTCACCGGAAAGGCTCCAGTTGTTTCAAGCCTCATAGTCCATCTCATGCTTTGTCTCTACCGATGCTCAGAGCCTGCCTGGGGTTCTGAAAGACCCTCCAGCCCTGCCACGTGCCCACATTTGGGTTATTTAAAGTAACTCAGCTTTCCTTGCCGACCTCCCAGGGAAAATCATGTCTGCTGAAGGTGAAGAAAGTTAGTATGGAAGGAGGAAGAAAGGGCAATGGACAAACCTTAGTGCAGGAAGAAATCATGCTAAACTGTTCTGCCGGTTGTGGGGCTGGATATATGTCTCTGGAGTACAGGTGTGTCATACGCTGGCTTGCCCTTTACAGGGAGATGGGTCTCAGCCCCAGGTGGGAGAAATGAAGATCATGTGACCCAATCAGGTCTCTACCTTATCTAGCCCAGAGACTGCGGGAGAAAGGGGAAGTGGGGGTGATGAATGGCTGCAGATAGGCTGTGATGGGATGCTGAGCTAGCACATGGTCCCCAGAGGGCTGTGAAACCCTGCACTAAAGTGCTGAGTTTGCAGGCCATGGATGCCAGGTCTTAAACGACGCAGTCCCAGGAGGAGGGCTGTGAAACTCTGAACTTAAGGGTGGGTGAAAGGGAGCTCACTCTGGGAGCTGGGCTACGTTAAATAAACTAGACCCCAGGAGCGGGGAGGAGGGAGCTTGTTTTAAAGAATTTTGCAGTGAGTGAATTATTTTTGGAAACCTCAGAGAAACTGAGGCAGAGTGCTGCAGGGCCACCCCATGTCATGAGGGGGTGGGGTGGAGGCTGTGATCCCTGTAGCAAGATGCCTCCAAGTTCTTAATTTCTGCCTGAGACACCCTTATATTCTGATATCCTTAGCAGGAACCCTTTGGAACCTGATGGAATCACAATAAAGACTCTTCCAGCCCCGGCCCCTTAGGGGAGATAATTATTTTTATATATATGGCTGGAGATTAAAACGCAAGGAATGACTTCTAGGAATTTTCAGGTATGTAGGCTTTGATGTAGGCAAAGGGGAAAACGCTCCCCCACCTGATCAAACTCTCATAAGCATATACATTTTTATGACAGATGGAAGGGGGAAAAAATCATTTTGGAATTAGCATGGCCTGAAGAGCGCCTGTGAATTCTCTCCATTTTCATCTCTCACCTTTGATTTGTTTGAGATTTGACAGCTTGCCATTAAGAGCAATATTGTTCCCTGTAAATCGCATTTGATGGAATACGGGTAAAAAGAAAAGTCACTTCCACTGAACGTTTACAGGATAGAAAGCTACGGAAGTAGAAGAGGCGTCTATAAAACAGGGATAATGTAACATCAATTTACAATCTGCTGGCGCAGAATTTATCTTGTGACAAGGCTAGCTCTGTATTGTTCATGTGATTTATGGGCCATAAGGAGGGGTTGTGGAGCACAGTAGAAGGGGAGTTGAGAAGAAGCTATTAAGTAGCCAAGGAACTGGGACTCTTGAGGGACTCGGATTCAGACAAAGCAACCATGAGTACTTTCCTTCTGAGCTGTGTCCATTAGAGCAAGGGTCCTCAGGTTTTTCAGAGGATGGACCGCATCTTAACAGAAATAATGCTTGGGTTGGAAAATGCAAGTGCTCTGACAGGTGGATCTCCTCCCTCCAAAAGGCTCTTCTTCCACCAGTCGCTGCTTTGGGAAAAGACTGAAGAACTATCTCATCTCTGAAGTCCTCTCCTGTCTCCAGCCCAGCAGCTGATTTTGGGGAGAAGCGTGGCAGCGTTTGTGGGCTTATTCTCCTCTCCTTGTTTGCATGAGAATGTGTGTTTTCCATTGGGCATTTTCAGCACATAATAGCACTTCTGTACCATAAAAGGGCACAAAACCAGGGGCAAGCCAGTGGGCCGAGTTTAACCACAAGAGATCAGCCTAGAGTCTGAAGAATCACTTGGAACGGGCATGGGGAGAGGCGAATTCTCCAAGCCAGGGCTGGCCCTCAGGGCCGGCTCTAGGCACCAGTGTTCCAAGCATGTGCTTGGGGCGGCACTTCTCAAGGGGCGGCATTCCGGCCCTTTGCGGGCGGCTCTTTTCAAGGGGCAGCACGCCGGTTTTTTTTGCTTCGGCGGCAGCACTCCGGCGTTTTTTTTTTTTTTTTTTTTGCTTGGCGTGGCAAAAAACCTGGAGCTGGCCCTGCAGGCCCTAGACCAAATGGTGCCCCAGGCGAGGAGCGTCTTCAGCGCCTCCCCCCCATTTGTTAAACTTTTGAATGCCATATTTTAATTGGATTTGTAGCCCATTTCATGACTTTGATGCACAATTTGCATGCAGAATTTATCCCTGTCATATAAGGCAATACATTTGCACAGGAGGATCTGTATTTATTCATGCCACATATAAGCAAATAAAAAAAATGTTTCCTCTAAGCATATAGAAACTTTTTAATTTTAAGAATAACTGAAATGTATTAACATCAAGAAATTGAACTGTGCACCAACATTGGGTGGACCAGTATTAAATAATGTTACTGTAGGTGACAGCCTTAGAATGTTAACCCTAGTCCTGTCGTTCATAAGGTCGCTTTTCTCACCTTTGCCCTGGCAAACTGAAGCACAGCGTCAGAGAGATCCAAAGACGGGCCAATGGCATTTTCAAGCCATAAAATAGCAAGCGATGTCAGTCTCTCGTCGGCCATCGTCGATCAAAGTTATGTTTTAATGAGCCTGAGCTTCGGAAAGCTGCACTCACCATTCGCGACTGTGACCGGCAGCATGAGCAGAATCCTCAAAGCTACCCACACATCGGGAAAAGTGTCCTTCAGCTCTGCCTTGTGAATGAACTGGAGAACCTGGAGTGGAGAGTGCTTCGCATATTGCAGAATTTGACAGATGTTGTCCAATTCAACCTAGAGGGCTTTATCACTAATGTCTGAACGTTCCCCAGGTGTCAGCGTCCAGTCAAGGTCCGTACAGTTGTTCAAGAGTCCTGTCCACCAGCAGCTTACTAAGCTCCTACAAAAACCCCATGGGTCTTTTCGTGGTGCTTCATTTGTCTGAACCTTTCTTCGATGGACACTCGAGCAGCACCAACTGCTCCCCTTGCCCAAAGCACATGATGGACCTGCTGATCTCTTACTGCTCCATCACATTGATGCTCTGTAGTTGGAAGAGAACTGGTCAAGCTTTGTTCCCTGTAGCAGTCTGGGAGCCACCGTGGGCTGGAGGAATCAACTCGCCAGCCACTGATTCACACGGCACTTTGAGAGCCATGCCATGTGCTGGACAGATGTCGGAATATAGTTGCAAATCAAGATTCCAATGAACATTTTGCCTTTGCAAAGGCATCTTGCAGCAAAGTAGCGGCCTTTGTTCCAGCCCAGGGCCAGAGACTTGGAACCACTTTCAATCCAGCAGTTGGTGCAGGAGCTTTACACTAGCTGAGTTCCCACGGCTGGGGGAATCCCTAACTGGACAGCTATGGCTACATTCTGACTTCGCTGTGCTACTCAAGAGGTGCAAGGTGCTGGAATCAGGACAGGAAATCCTTCCCTAAGTGAAGTGACCCTGGACACACTGGGGCCTTGAAATAGAACCAAGGAGAAAACCCATATCTCCTGAGTGCCCTACAAGACCACCCTTCCCCTTAGTTAAGCTTCAGCCATGTCCTTATCTCATCCAGATACTAAGAAAACAAAGACACTACACCACCTGGGTCTGCTGAAAACAACACCTAGAACTGCCTCTCCTCAGAATCCTGGTGTCATCATAGCCCAAGGCATGTCACTGTCTCCCCATGGGGCCTAAGATGCACCCTGGGCACATGGGGATGACAGAACACAGCCTCCTGGAACCCCGCAAGAGAGCAGTTACCCCGAACAGCCCTCTGGAACCCCTCAGAGAGACCAGATCCCTCCAGGGTGGTTTCTTCTGTTGCAGCTGGGGCCCAAAATTTCTCAAGCGATGGAACGAAAGGCCCCAGATAGAAAGAAGTGAAACAGCACAGGCACTTGGCCTTTCCCCACCATCAGCTGGTGAATCTAGAGCCATCTTTGCACTACACAGTGGTCTAATGTCAAAGTTAAAGGGATCTGGGAATCAGAGGATGCCGTGTCACACCAAAGTTGTCTTAACAATCCTCCCCAAGAAGAGAAAATTAGAGACTGAGCAACGGCCCGTGAGATTGTGTATGATCCTGCAGGTCTAGAACCCAAGTCTACAGAGCTTCTAGGTCGCTAACTGCACCATGCGGCAATTGGTTAGCACTCCATTGCCCATGATTCTCTGTGTCCACAGACCGGGGAAAGTCCTGCCTCAAGGAGTCTGACAGGCAGCAGCCTCATGGCTCCCGATTGGCTCCGCACCCTATATAAACTCAAAGGGCATTCCAGGAAGTATTTAAGCAATAGTGTGGAATTTCTGTAGCTGTCACAACCATTCCTGCTCCTGGCTTGGACTTTGCCTCGATTTGGACTTTACCTCTTGACCTGGAGCCTGACTTGAATTCTGACCCTTAGTAGCCACCTTGGTCTGGAAGCTGATTATGAACTCCTCTGCTATTCCCAGCCTCAGGTTTGACCCTGCTCTGACCCTTGGTTGTGACTGCCCTTGTTAGGGTCCTGACAGACTGCCACCATCAAGAGATGCTTTCTTAATCAGGAAGCGAGCAACCCTATGGAAGGTGAGATCCTACCCTCTTGTAGGGAGCGGATGACCAAGGACTCAAAGACTTAGGCATTCCTAGCTCCAGTTGGTGCTCACTCTGAATGACTGAGATTCAATGATGTGAAAGTTTATGGGAAGCAAACTTCAAAGTAGCTCATGTAAATTTTCATGGAAACCAAATTTTGCATTTGCATGCAAATGTAATTATTTGTGCTGTAAAGTGCTCCCATGCTCCTCCAGTCTGAGAAGAGAAACAATACACACGGCTTAGCTGACTAACTCAGCTCAGCTGCTTACAGAGAATAGTACACAGTCAAGACCAAGAATTTTTAAAGAGGTGCAAGAAAAGTTGGTAAATTTTTCAAAATAAATAAATTGGTGTAAGTCACACGTGTCCTGCCAGCAGAAATGGAGGCTGTATTCACTGAATATGTTGGGCCACATGCTCAACTGGGGTAGATCCACTAAAATCAACAGAGATATGTCAGTTTACATCGGATGACGATCTGGCCCAGAATGTAGAAAGAATTTTTCACTTAGCTTGAAGTAACAATCTCAAATTATGGTATCACCACAGGTACTTGCACTGCCCCGTTCATCTTTAACGCTCCCTTTAAGCACTTGAGTCATTTCCTCTCTTCTAATTTCCCTGTTCTCATGAGCTTGTGATTATCTCGCTGGTGGTGCACTGCATGAAGGAGCCTGCAGAAAAATTAAGTGTGCTGTATTATTCCTAAAACTAAAGAGCAGGGGTGGATGGAAAATATGATACTGGGGTATGTGCTACCTCATCTCGTCTAACCCTCTGTCATCCCCAACACAACTTCTTTGGGATTCACCAGCAGTGCTCCCAAGCATACTGGATTCTGCAGGATGCCACATGTTTTGACTTAATTCAGCTGTTGTTCCAGTGATGCGACAGAAAGAGACAACCTCCCCCCCCCGCCTCCCACACACACGCACACAAAAGACCTGCTGGAACCTTACAAAGGTGTACCTAAGCTGGTAGACCGGAAATCTGACCCCACTGAAGTCAATTGGTGTTTTCCTATTGTTTTCTTTCGGGCCACGACTTCAGCCCCTGAGTCCCGATGTCACCTCATCTTCCATCCCAGGGCTCCAGTTTCCTTCCAATATAAGCAGCCTGGTGGCATGTCAAAGACTCAGCTTCATGTTGCTTCTCATCTGGACCATGGCAAGAGACAAGCACCGTAGCACCTGTCTGCAAGCACCGAAGCTCACAGACACATAGCTCAGATTGTAATCTCTTCCAGAAGAGGCCCATAACTTCTTGCCTGTTTGCATGGGGCCTAGAACACTGTAGGCACTAAATAAATAATAACACACACTCTAAAGTATGAGTCATAGGATAACTCCCAATATGTTTTCCATTGATCTTTATTAAGGGGACTCGTGACCCTTAACTCTCTCACTTAAGCACATGAGTATCCAGGACTTGTTACATTTCCCCTGGTGACTGAGAAGATTAATGATGGGTCCCAGATGTTACATACAGTAGATGTGTCAGTGCAACAGGGAAGATGGGTCCCAGATGTTACATACAGTAGATGTGTCAGCACTCCTACAAACCTGATGAGCTACAGTGAGGATCCATCTGAAATGGGCTGAGGATGGCAGGTATAAAACTAATGATCTATATTCTAGTGTCATATCTAGGCAGCCCGCACTGTGGTAGTTGGGTACCAAGAGAGTAACCTAGATAGACAATGGGATCTGATTCTGGTCTCCCTTGATACCTGTGTCACTCCACTGACTTCAGAAAGTTCCTCCTGATTGATGTTGGGGTGAGAGCTGGATCAGACCTGGGGGTAGAGGATGGGTATCAGAGGGATTACGTTGCCTCCCGGTGCAGGGTGTAGGGCCTCACTCATTGCTCTGGTAGGAAAACAAGGTGGTTTTTATTTTTCCTAATGACGCCCATAAGCAAAATGTTCAGAGGAACAGGACGATACCCAATCAGTCATTCTGAGAGCCTCTGTGAACCAACAAGTCATACTCCTAGCCACGTCCCTTTCCCTATCAATGTCCTCTGACCTGGCTCTATCACCTGAGTATCTGAGCACCTCACACTCGTATTGATCCTCCTACACCCTTGGGAAGTAGGACAGTGCCCTTATCCCCATTGTTCACAGTGAGAATGGAAGCAGAGAGAGGCTAGGTGACTTGCCCAAGGTCACACTGGGAGCCAGTGGAAGAGCAGGGACTTGACCCCAAGCCCTAGCCTAGTGTCCTAACTACTGGACCATCCTTCCTCATGCATGTCAGTGTTACATAGATAGGTTGGCCCAGGTCCTCAGGTCTAGTGCAGCAGCTTTTCATTGCACCACAGGTAGATTATGATGACCAAGGGAGGGTCGCCCCAGATGTAAGGGGCGTGACTGGGAAGTCCCTGTGTCCCGTGGGGCTAGTAGGAGCAAGCACAACTTAGAACAGCCTGCAAGCTGCTTGCAGAAGGACTGACCTGGCCCAGCCCAGAGTAGGCTCAGGCTGGGGGAGCCTAAAGGCCATCTCTGCATGCCCTGTCCAGAAGTGGGCTGTGCCCTGCTCTGCCATAGCCATATGAGAGATGACCCACTGTGCGGTGCCTTGTAAGGGCCCAGGCTGATGGCCTGGGGCTCTTCTCCGTTACTGCTGCACAAATCAGAAGCTCCGTTGCTGGTGACAATGGAGTGAGCGTGATGTGAGCGGGAAGCGAGGCCACGCGCCATCCCAGACTGTGGGGGTAAAGGCTGGCTCCTCCGCACCGTGACGGGTTTCATGTCTAGAACAGCTTTTGCTGCACTGGACGTGTCGGGGGCAGGGCTGTCTTTATCACGGGTTTGGGCAGCACCCAGTGCTGTGACGCTACAGTGGTGAGCACGGTATAAGAACCTATAGAGAATAAGGGCCTTGATCCTGGCGGGGACCTCTGGGCGTTGCTTTAGTGACTGACTGAGCCGGTCATAAGAAGGGCAGCTGTGCCAGATGTCTAGATTCCCAGAACCTCCATTAGCCAATCAGCCGCTTCTGTTCCTTTTAGGATCCTGTATAGGGAGCTGGCTTGAGGAGGGCCTGGTTAGGATCTCAGTGAAAGGCATCCAGAGGCCCCCGGCTCACTGCCAGTGACCTAACGCTACACAGCGGGCTCCAGGCCAGTTGATGCGGCGGCTCCTCTTGAGCTCGGATCCCTCGGCGGGAGTGACTTGGTCATTGTGTCGCCCTTCACTGTCCCTTTGGAAAGGAGGGGGGAGCGGCTGGCTCTGGGGGCTGGTCCTGGACTGGGCCATCTTGTGTTTGTGGTGTGAGCTCAGTAGTGGCCAAAGGCTGCTACCATCTCAGGGCAGGTAAGCAGCCAGTCCCCTCTCCCCAAGGTTCCTCCTTGCTCCCCTCCAGTCTTCTGTCACCTGTCCCCCTTTCTCTGTTTCCCATCCCCAAGGCCTCCCCTCATTAGCCTCTGTAAGGTCTCCCCCTTCTAAGGCTCCCCCAAGAGCCTCCTTCTCCCTGGTTCCAATCTCCTTTCCCAAGGGCCTTCCTCCTCCCAGGCACTCCCTCTCCAAACTCCACTCTACCAGGCCTCCCCAGGCCCCGTGCCCCCAAATCCCATTTATCTGCCCCCTGGAGGGGGGGTAGAAGGAGAGGTTGCTGCAGCTGGGCAGAGAGGAGGCCAGGGAGCTGGGACTCCCCCCCGCAGCCAGCTCAGCCCCCACTGCCTGCCTAGGTTCCCCTCGCTCCACGCCCAGCTCTGGTCTGAACCAGGAAGGGAAGGGGCCAGGCAGCGAAGGGCTGAACTAGTCCCACCTGCAGCCTCCTGCTTGCCAGGCAAGGTAGAGAGTGGCCCCTCCTGGCAAGAAGCTGCGACTGCAGCCATCACCCGCTTGCCTTGGTCGATCTGGCTGGTCTGCGGCTGGCAGGGAGACAGAGCCAGCGCTAGGCATAAGCAGACCAAGCAATTGCTTAGGGCCCTGAGCAACTCAAGGGGGCCCCTATTTGCTTTTTATTATAAAAACTTGCCTGTTTTAGTATGGGGGGGGGGGAATATTCCTGCTTAGGGCCCCCAATGGGCTAGCGCCGGCTCTGCAGGGAAAAGGTGAAAGCATCTGCTGCCTCACATCCTGCACCTCTGCACCCTCTAACTCCCCTCCCCCTGCCAAAAGCAGGAGGTCACCACATCATTGCCCCTGGGGAAGACGCACCACTGTGCTCCCCTGTAACTAGTGAGGGCTTTGCTGATGGCCCCTGTTGCTATTGTTGTATATTATTTGCATAACTGTAGCACTTAGGAGCCCCAGCCATGGACCCCATGGCGCCAGGTGCTGTACATTATATAGTAGGTATATTACGGTAGCACCTAGCAGCCCCAGCCATGGCCCAGGTCCCCATAGCACCAGGTGCTGTTCATTATATAGTAGGTGTATTATGGTAGCACTTAGCAGCCCCAGCCATTGGCCAGGTCCTCATGGCGCCAGGCACTGTACATTATATAGTAGGTGTAT
>NW_020664542.1:665096-681653 GCF_002925995.2 Terrapene triunguis | reverse complement strand
ACATTATATAGTAGGTGTATTACGGTAGCACCTAGCAGCCCCAGCCACGGGCCAGGTCCCCATGGCGCCGGACGCTGTACAGACACAGAACAAAGAGACACCCCCTGTCCCAAAGAGCATCAACCTGAGTCACTTTGTCAGGGCGAAAGCCAGCACTCACATCCAGCTGACCCCTAGGCTTTAGTAGTTCCAGAACCTTAATTCCAACTTCAGCCCTCTCTGAGGTGGGTTCCTGGAGGCAGAACTGGCCTAAGCTCCTGTACCAGCCCATGGGAAAGGACCAGAGTCGAGAGTCTGCCTGTTTCCCCTGGCTGAAGGCACTCCGCCCTTGAGTCTGTGCTTGCACATTTACGCCTGATTCTCCGAGGTGTTTATTATTGTAGCACCTAGGAAGCCGGTCATGGCACACGACCCCATTGTGCTAGGCGCTGTACAACCACTGAACAGAGATGGACTCAGCCCCAACAAGCTTACAGGCTAACACGTGTGCACTAGTGTGTTAAAATCCTAATGTAGACAGGGCACATTGTCATTTTAACACATTAGCTGGGGAGCCTAGGGTTTACCTCGACCTGCTAATGTGTTAAAACAACAACTTGCCTTGTCTGCAATAGGATTTTAACACATTGTGAACACACCCTTCTCCTAGTGGAGACAAGGCGTTGGAGGGTGTCAGTGTTATGGGCTTTCAGTTCAGCACATTTCATGAGCACTACAAGCCTCTGCTCCCCCACTCCCACCCCAACAACACAACAGGTTAACGATGGTCAAATATTGCCACACCCAGCCTGGGCATTTGTCAGTAGCTCACATTCCTTCCTATCACAGGGAAACGTTCCTCTCTCCTTGTCCGACAAACTCGGGTGTTTGACAAATGCTGCAGTTCCCTGCAGAAATTCGGGGATCCATGCACTTCTTTGATCCCTCTCCTGAGTCACTCCTCCCGGTGTCTAGCTGTCTCCTGAGGCTTTTACAAGGGAGCATCTCCCTGTGCCGGGCTGTTTGCTGTGCTGAGCAGCAGGTGTGAAGCCAAAGATCCCCAGGGGAAGGACTTGATTGCAGGGCTCCGTGTCAGCAGTCTTTTCGCTGCGCCGCCATTCCAACTTGTGTCGTGGTTACACAATTCCGACTGGAGGGGTTTTGGAGGTGGATATGGCTGGGATAACAAAGCCCTTTTGTTTCCACCAAGGGCACCGAGTGTGGAGTTTAAGCCCGGGGTTGATTTCACTGCCTGAGCATCCTTCCGCGGAGGATTTCCCTGAGCCATCTGTGCCAAGAGCAGCGCTGATTGCAGTTCAAACAGAACCCGACAATCTTTTCCATTGGGTCCTGTTCAGCAGCCAATGGGCAGAGAATGTGTTTGTGTCTGGGGCTCGCAGGCCTTGCCCGGAAGTTTGCAAGAGCTGATTGGAAACTGGAAGCAGGACTAGGGGCCTCTTGCAGGTCTGATTTGTGGGCTGGCAAAACTGCTGTGGCAGAGACTGAGCTGAGCCTCTGGAGAATTCTGGGACAAGCCTGCAAGACAGTTTTTCCTCTTTCCCCAAAATACGCCCAATTTCACTCCACCGCGATTACTGCACAACGCAGGCATCAGGAGCTCCCAGAATGTCTGTGGTGGGACAGGGAATCGGACCTGGGTCTCCCAAGTCCCAGGTTAGCGCCCTGACCAGTGAGCCCTCCTCCAACCCATTCTGCTGGGGGCCCTTGAAGTCTAATACTTGCCTTTAATACTCAGACAGGTGTGTACGGTATCCTAAGCCAATCAAGAGGAAGAACATGACCATGTGACTTGGCCTCACACTTGGCTGGCCGGTTGGAGCTTCAGTGTTTGCAGCTATCCAGAAAGGACTGGGTGTTTGCATGCGCACCACCGTCAGGAGCTGGTTTGCAAACGCATGCGCCTGGATTGGAACCCAAGCTGGAGTGGAGGGCCTCTGAGCTGGGTGTCTTAATCTGCCTCGACCCATGGGCCAGGGTCCTCATTCATTATTTGCTAAGTAGTTCTCATTTCAAAGCTCCCACTGAAGCCAACAGGCCAGGTCCTGACTCACGCAAAGCATCCGGGAGCTCTGCCTGAGCAAAGCACCGAGGCTTTGGGCCGTAGACATTACTAAGTTATCAGAAAGGTTTCGCTGCAGTGACATCACCTCCTTCTTTTCTTACCACAGGGAACTTTTTTCCTATTATGGGAGAGTGGGTAACTCAACCGAGCCTTTAAAGATAAACTCAGATAGGAAGAGAGACAATTGCCTTTGAGGCACCAATCAGACATTTCTGGTGAGATCAGCTCCGCGCAAGCTGAAGCAGATATGTACGCAGTTGCAAAGAGACAGCTTCATCACCTGACCTAGCTCCTTGCCAGGAAGTGCAGTCTCAGATGGGAGCAAGAAGGCTGCCTCTTCCATGCCCTGCCTGTGCCATTCCCGGATCCTCAAACATCATAAGGGCAGCAGTACAGAGTTCTCCTTGGGCACTGCCGCCTTCCTTTCAGCCCATCTGCCGGGGCAATGCCAGCCTTGCAAGAGAAAACGCAGAAGGCCCCCCCTGGTTTTGGGTTAGGATAGAGCGGGCAGGGCCCCAGCACGACGCTGCTCATGGTATTTTAGTGGCGTTCTCATTTTCCATAGATCAGAGGCAGTTTAATGTTCTCCATGCTCCTAAAAAGTCTGTGACTCTGCATTCTGTCTGTGAGACACTCCCGGCAGATTTACACACTGTTGTTAAATCTGCCTGTATCCTGCAGCGAGATATGAACTGGGGCAGACAGACAGCAACCCTGCCAGCTGAGCTAATGGAGCGTCCCCCTGGCCTGCTCAGCTGGGGCGCTGATAGGCTTTCATGTACTGTGCAAACATCCGTTTGTTAGGGCGGGTTTCTGAAGCCGTCCAAGTCTCTGTGGGCTTGTCTACGTGAGAAACTTGCAGCAGTTCAGCGTGAACATTAGGATGTCCTAGTGCTTACGGCACTCGCCTGGGAGTTGAGAGAGAGAGAGACCCCCGGTCAAGCTCTTGCTGTGTCACAGCCTTTCTGGGTGACCTTGGGTGAGTCACTTAGTCTCTCAAGCCTGGATCCACAAAAAAAGACTTAGGTGTTGTGACGAAAACCACAGGAACAATATAAAGATCCACAAAACCAAGTTAGGTGCCAGGGCTCTCTATAGAATGAAGGTGGAGAAGCAGGCACCTTAGAATGTAGTAAACATGTGAGGTGGAGTGGGAGCTAGCCAATGGGAGATGCCAGTGAGAGTGCTAAGCCCTCCCCTGCTCTGAGCTTGGCGCCGAAGTCCGGGCTGCAGGGAGGCACCTGGCGCTTCTTGTGGTTCACACACTGGGGGAAGATAGGCATTCAGGTGGTCGATCTGCTATCGGTGCTTGGAGGCCTCCACGCAGAATAGCTGTAGGGGAGAAGAGGAGGACCACCCTGATAACCTTCAGTGCAGGGTTTAGGGCACTCTCACCTGGGAGGTGGCTGATCCCTGTTCAAACGCTTTCCCCCTCCTCTGGCAGAGAGGGACTTGAACTGGGAGTCACCCAGGTCCAGGGTGCATGCCATAATCTTCAGCCCAGTGTTATCAGGGAGGGGGTCCTCCTCCCCCTCCTGTTTGGTGTGGAGTTGGGGCGGCCTCTGAACACACCTACTGGATTGAGCCCCACACGTGACCTAGGCATCCAAGCTCTTGTCTTCCCCGGTTTGGGAACTGCCCTGGGGCTTAGGTGGGAGATAGGCGCCCCAGCACCTAGACTGAGGTGCACTGCCATGCTCAGAGGCAGCAACATAGGCACCAAAGCTACTTTTACTCCAAAAACATAAGCACCGAGCAGTTTTAGGTGTCTACGGGGTTAGGTGGTCGCCAGCGGGAGTTTTGTGGAGCACAGTGGTGCCTAAAAATGGTACTGTGCCTCAGTTTCCCCCATACGATGGGGATAATAGCACTGCCCTACCTCCCAGCCGTGTTGGGAGGACAAATACAGCAAAGATTGTGAGCTTCTCAGATCCTATGGCATTGGGGGCTATATGGGTGGATACGACAGAGAGGTTTAAGGGTTTAAGGTCAGACCTGGTCTGTATTAATATTGGTATAACAGGGCCAACGGTACATCTACACTGCAGACAGAGGTCTGATTGCAGCACTGCAGACATACCTGAGCTAGTTGTAATCTAGCTAGTGAATCTGCAGCAGTTTGGGCTTCAGCGTGGGCGGGCCACCTGAGCGCTCACGTGGCGAACCGGTGCTGCCACAGCGCCGCTGCTGTTGTTACCCGAGCTGGCTAGATTCAAGACATGCTGCAGTCACACTTCCAGTTGCAGTGTAGACACATCCTCTCACAGCCCCTGTGCAGGGGAGTAAAGGACAGCTGACCTGACCCCAAGCTCTGAGACGCAAGCGCTCTGCTACTATGAACAGCTTGGGGGATAGATGGCTCTGGTTATGCTGCGTGACTGATCTGCCTTACTTCTCCTTAATCAAGACAGAAATGTAGGCCCATTTGCTAACTCTGTCTGTATCGATTTAGTGCCTGTCTTCCACCCACAGCAGGGTACAGGGCCGGCTCCAGGCACCAGCGTAGCAAGCAGGTGCCTGGGGCGGCCAACTAAGAGGAGGGCGGCACCTCCGGCCGTTTGGTGGCAATTCGGCAGCGGGGCCGTCACTCCCTCTCAGAGCGAAGGACCTGCCGCCGTAGAATGAAGCGGCGGTAGAGCTGCCGCTGCTTGTGATCGCGGCTTTTTTTGTTTTGTTTTGTTTTTGCTGCTTGGGGCGGCAAAAACGCTAGAGCCAGCCCTGGCAGGGTAGCGTCTGCAGCTGTCTCACCACCATCCCTAGCTAGCAGCCAATCAGTGTTTCCCCTCAGTACCACCGAAAGGCAAAGGATGGTGAAATCCCCACGCACCGTGTTATCGTGTGTAGAACTGGGCTTAACTCTGCCAGCCAAGGCTCACGTACACAAGGACCATTCCGATTAAATTAGTAGTAGAGACTCCAATAGGAATCAGAATCCTAGCAGCTGTCTACACACTGTAAGAGGCTGTCCCTGGCCCGCGGAGTTTACAAACTACATAGTCAAATCAGGATTATCATCCTCCTTCTACAAAGGCACTGCCCCAAGTCACACAGGAAGTCTGTGACAGAGGTGGAATTTGGAGCCAGATCTTCTGAGACTCAGCTCATTTCTTTAACCACAACACCATCCTCCTCTCAGGGTACTTCCCCGTATGTTCTGAGGGATAGTCCACCCTCTGTCTCAGCTTCTTCCTTTCTTAAGGCTTAAAGCTAGAAGGGGGCAAAAAATGTAAATTCTTTTTCCCTGGAAATTTTAAAAAATGTATAGTCTTTTTAAACTCGCTGTGAAATTTCTTTTTCTATGAAAATGTAATGTGAAAAAGATTAGCTTTTGAAAACCGTTTCAATAAAGCGGTATGGTAAGGGGTAAAAGAGATCTGGTTTCCAAAAAAAACCAAGCAATGATATTTCTCTTACTGAAAATGAAAACACTGTACCAAAAAAAATGACAGTTCTTCGTTTCCATTGTTTAGCCCCTCCTCCCCACCCCCCCCCCAAAAACAGAAATTTTCAACAAAACCAAAATTGCCACAAAAAATTTTGTTCTGATTAAAAAGCTAGTAATTGTCCAAAAATGTTTTGATGAAAAATTTTGACCAGGTTTTCTTAAACACAACGTGTGTTTCAGTAAATTTTGGTGTCCTGATGTCTTGAAGAAAAAACAATGTGCCAAACTTTGCCCTGAATTATACTCCATGTAACTGTGTTAACAGGGTATAAACTAGGGCAGAAATTTGTCCATAGTCATTTATCATATCGGTTCCTAGGCAGCAAGACACATTAAACTATCCTGCTTATTTCTTATGGGTAAAAGAGTGAATCTCATTACAGCTAAGGTGAACTTGGAGGATATCACTGATTTTTGGTAGATTTTTGCTGTTGGTAGAGTTTGTCGGAAGAATTTTGACGGAACAGTTTTCTATCGGAAAACACGATTTTGTCAGAATTTAAACATGTCACAGGAACATGTCAATTTCAACAAAATTTTTGACAGGAAAAAGTTGAAACAAATCATTTCGATCTTCTCACTTTTCAACAAGGTTTGGTTTGACTTTATCATTTTGAGTCATTTCGTTTTGACTTTAATATCCAATTAAAAATTAATTTTAATATTATATTATAGTTACAGATAATATTCAGTATAATACATATGTTCCACATTTTATATTATGATGTTTTGACATTATCAAAACGAAATGTTTGCACCTTATTGAAATGAAACAGTTTGACATTATTGAAACAAAATCTTTGAATTATTCTGAATGGAAATCTTTCAGAATTTTTGTTCCTGGGGAAATTTGGAACAAAATCAAATTTCAAAGGCAGAATTTCTCATGGAACAGAATTTCCAGGTTCTGACCAGCTCCAGTCATTGGATTTTCATGACTGTAAAAAGTAGTTGGACTAAGACCTGAACTCCTGTGACCCAGAGAGCATCTTCTGAGATATGGTCTGATGGATGCTCACCGTTGATGCTTCCTCCCTCTTTGTCTTTGGTTTCTGGGTCAGGCATTCATATCTAATCCAGGACTCTAGGAATTCAGTCATTCCTGGCTGGCGGCTGTTCGGCGAGTCTATATGAAATAAGATGATGGGTCTTAGTCCATTTACATTGTTAGAAACACCATCAGAACTGGCAGTTGGCAACCATGGGAGGGGCAAAGGTTTGAATGGGCTACACAAATGAACTACCCTCAAGGTCCCATAAGAGGTGCTGCTAGGTCACGGT
Source organism: Terrapene triunguis (assembly GCF_002925995.2). Lineage (NCBI taxonomy): Eukaryota > Metazoa > Chordata > Testudines > Emydidae > Terrapene > Terrapene triunguis. The sequence goes on along the minus strand of NW_020664542.1, from coordinate 674,865 downwards.
TGCAGCACCTGTCCTGGGCAGGGCTTGGAACATTGCACTGTGGCTTCCCCTTGCTTTAATTGCTTTTTACAGACCATCTCCATCTCCAGGGCTGTCAATTTCTCATGAGTCAGCAGCAAGAAACCCACTTAACTAACAATAGAGGCACATCATGCAACGCTTGGTGAACCTCTTACTCATCTGCACTGTTTCTTTCCCCCAGACGCCTGGATGCAAACCTGATTTCCGTGGTGCCCAAGAAGAGCTTTGAGGGACTGCCCTCCTTACGTCACTTGTGGCTGGATGATAATGCCCTGACAGAGATCCCTGTCCAAGCTCTCAACAACCTTCCAGCCCTGCAGGCCATGACGCTGGCTCTCAACCTGATCTGGCACATTCCTGACTACGCCTTCCAGAACCTCAGCAGCCTCGTTGTACTGTAAGCTGTCGACATTCACTATACATTTATAGGCTGTTTGTATTTATGTGTGTGTGAGAATGAGCAATGCCACTCTCTAGTGGCCAGGCCAAGACGATCTGGATAAAAGACCTACTATTGCTGCCACATAAAGGAGATCTCCTTTAGCTCAAATGGTAGCAACCAGTGTTTTGAATCGAGCTGATTTAAAAAATGCTAATTATTTGTCATATGAATTTTTGAAATTGTTTTTCTTTCTAAATTTTCCACAATTTTTTTTCAGTGTTTCAATGAAAAACCACGACGTTTTCATTTTCTGAAAACTGTTTTGTGTAAAAATGTTCTGGTTTTGCAAACGGAAACCTCACATATTTTAATGAAAATGTGTACCAAAAAGTTTCTGGTTTTTCATTTAAAAAAAAAAACTGGAAAATTTCTACCAAAGTTTCTTCAAAACTTTTCGTTTTTTGTCAAAAAGCCTTTTTTTGTTGGAAAGAAACTTTGACCAAAAACTTTCCTAACCACTCTGGGTTTGGGAGGTGACGTACAACAGTTCTGATCTCAGCACTGTGTGTGTGTGAGAGATGAAATGATCAGTGGCTTTGTAATAATTCTAAACCTACTTGGTACTTTCTAGATTCTTTTTACTGTGCAATTGGAATGTAAAGACATAATTTACAGTATATTGAACAGTCTAGGAAAATGATACTGCTTCCAATGACTGCTCCACTCCAGATGGAATACATTTATTTCACAGGCACTGAGAAACAGTAAACACTCTACAATCTGTAATTATATGGCAAACGGATGCCTTGTAATTTCATACTGGGAAGCATCCCTTACATTAACTGGGGGCTTACATGTTATTTGTCTTCTAAATGGAAACTTACATCTGCAAATTAGTTGGCAGTTTATTGGTTGGTGTTGATTAGTAAGTTAAAGTGTAATTGCCAAGTAGCTCAGAACCCCTCTATGTACATGCTATAGTTACAGGCTTGCTTATGGGAAGTAAAATGGAGTGCTACATTATACACGTGTTTTGTAGCCAGCGATAAAGTATCATCAACATTTGGTGCTTAGGGAAAGCTTAGCAATTGCTTAGATCTCAGAAGAAAAAGCGTTTGCTGAAGCCTTATAGAAATATGCACTTTTCAAACTTTTATTAAATATTGACTTCAACTGCTTAGATGGAACGTAAAGGCACATTGGGGAGAAATACTAGTAACAGCTTGAGAAATGTCAGATAATCAGTTTGTTTTCACACAGGATAGGACCAAATGTAGTCATCCCAAGGCACTTACAGTCAGGGCCGGCTCTAACTTTTTTGCTGCCCCAGGCAAAAAAGAAGAGCGCCGCCCCGCCGTAACACACCCCCCAGCACCGCGCCGCTGACCCCCCCCCCCCAGTGCCACGCTGCGCCGCCCAAACCCCCGGAGCGCCGAGCCACCAAACCCCCCTCCCAAGTGCCGGGCCGGGCCGCCGAATCCCACCCCCCCAGTGCTGCGCCGGGCTGCTGAAACCCCCAGAGCGCCGCACCGCCCAAAACCCCGCCCCCCCCAGCACCTCGCCGGGCCGGCCAAACCCCGCCCTGCCCTCCGAGCACCGGGCCGGGCCGGCCAAACCCCGCCCCGCCCCCCGAGCGCCGGGCCGGGCCGGGCCGCCCAAACCCCCCGAGCGTCGCGCCAGGCCGGCCAAACCCCCGCCGCCCGAGCGCGGGGCCGGCCAAATCCCCGCCCCCTCCCAGCGCCTCGCCGCCCCGCCCAAACCCCCAGAGCGCCGGGCCACACCGCTGAATCTCCCCTTCCCCCTCCCCTCCCAGCGCCGTGCCGCCGAAACACCCCCCGCGCTGCCCGGCCGGAAAAAAAAAGAAACGAAAAACCCCTCAACCGCCGCCCCGACCAACAACAACAACAACAACAAAAAATACCGCGAGCGCCCCCTGCCACCCCAACATTGGCCGCCCTTTCTCAGGTGCCGCCCCAAGCACGTGCTTGGTCGGCTGGTGCCTGGAGCCGGCCCTGCTTACAGTCATCAGTTCAACCACTCGTGATGCTATTTGGCTTCAACTGCCTTTCATAGAATCATGGAATATCAGGGTTGGAAGGGAACTCAGGAGGTCATCTAGTCCAACCCCCTGCTCAAAGCAGGACCAATCCCCAACTGAATCATCCCAGCCAGGGCTTTGTCAAGCCTGACCTTAAAAACCTCTAAGGAAGGAGATTCCACCACCTTCCTAGGTAACCCATTCCAGTGCTTCACCACCCTCCTAGTGAAAAAGTTTTCCCTAATATCCAACCTAAACCTCCCCCACTGCAACTTGAGACCATTGCTCCTTGTTCTGTCATCTGCTACCACTGAGAACAGTCTAGATCCATCCTCTTTGGAACCCCCTTTCAGGTAGTCCCCCCTCACTCTTCTCTTCTGCAGACTAAATAATCCCAGTTCCCTCAGCCTCTCCCCATAAATCATGTGCTCCAGCCCCCTAATCATTTTTGTTGCCCTCCGCTGGACTCTTTCCAATTTTTCCACATCCTTCTTGTAGTGTGGGGCCCAAAACTGGACTGTTATCTCAACCTCAAAAGCATGCTGCTCTCATACTGGGAATCCCAAACCTTGGGTGGGAAAAAACTTCTTCGCTATGGTGGGAAAACAGAAGAGTCCTTGACCACAAGACAGAAAGGCGCACCCTCTCGCAGACGGCTGGATATGGGACTTGTGTAGGAGACTAACCAGACATTGTGGGAGATCATTCAGGAATTTTGTGGGGCTCACAAGTGTCCCGCAGAACCAGCCTCACAAATTGCCACCATGCTCACGGTTTCCCCATGTCGGCACCTAGCCCACAGAAGATCTGATGCTCCCCTTGTGCCCCGATCCATGAGCTTGCTCCACGCTCAGCCTCAGACGAGGCTAACAAGCTTTCCGAAACCTCAGCAAAGAATCTCAGCCCACCAGCCAGTAAACTTCCCTACCGCCATGCAAAGAGCATGTGTCTGTCCAGGTGTGAGTAGGCAAACTTGCACACGCAGGCAGAAGAGAGGCTAGCCGCTGCCATAAACTTAAGTACCCTTCTAGTCTGGGAGTTATTTAACATAAGTACCTGTGGGAGAGGGGAGCTAAGAGCAGATGTGGAGGAGTACCAGGAAAAAGCTGTCATTTATAGGCTGATTAACGCTCACAGACGCCCCTCATCAGCAGTTTTGTAGCTGAGAACACGACCTTCCCAGATGCAGCAACGTGCTTTCCTGCTCCGCACACCTTGGGCTTTTGGGAAAGACACAGCTGATCATCCGGTGACGATGGGATGAACCCACAGCAAAATATACCTGCTTCAATCTGGAATAAATTAGGGGCTTCAGCCTCTGCTTATAAATTACACCCCCCACTGAGGAATTCCCTGACCTGTTCCCATTTCTGCTGCAGGTTTGTAATAAGGGTTGCAGAGTATTTTGAAAGCAGGCACCTATGTAATCACTCCACCATGTGTCCCTTCCCTGTCTTAGATAACTGCAGCTTCCTTTGCTGTGAGTGTTAGCGCAGTGATGTTGAGGGCTGGCTTGTTTGATATCGGGGGAGGGGCGTGAGGGGGCTGGGAATGGGACACTGAGACTTTCACTCCGGAGACTGACCCAGCATGACAGGGACAGAATGTCACTTAGCATCTGTGAGTAGGGCTGGTTGAAAAATGTCCATCAACACTGGTTTTTGACTGAAAATTGGGATTTTTGACAAAATAATTTTTTTCTTTTCATTGAAAACCAGAAGGGCTACAACCAGAAATATTTCAATTTGGATATGCTACCACAGTGCATTATGGGAATTGTAGTTTATCATAGAAATGTAGGACTGGAAGAGACTTCGGTAGGTCATCTAGTCCAGGATCCTGCTCTGAGGCAGGACTAAGTATTATCTAGATCGTCCCAGACCGGTGTTTGTCTAACCTGTTCCTAGAAACTTCCAGTGATGGAGTTTCCATAATCTCCCTAGGCAACTTGTTCCCGTGCTTAACTACTGTACCCTCACAGGAAGCTTTTCCTAAAGTCTAACCTAAATCTCCCTTGCTACAATTTAAGGCCATTACGTCTTGGCCTGTCCTCCATAGTTAAGGAGAACAATTTATCACTTTCCTCTTTAAAACATCCTTTTATGTACTTGAAGACTGTTATCGTGTCCTCTCAGTCTTCTCTTCTCCAGACTAAACAAACCCAGTTTTTTCAATCTTTCCTTGTCATCTTTTCTAGACCTTTAATCATTTTTGTTGCTCTCCTCTGGATTTTCTCCAGTTTGCTCACGTCTTTCCCGAAGCGTGGTGCCCAGAACTGGACACAGAACTCCAGCTGAGGCCTCACCAGTGCTGAGTGGAAGAATTACTTCTCACGTCTTGCTTTAGTTATGTCATGTCCCCATTCTCCTCTGTGGGCTGAACTCCCAGGCTGGACTGCATCTTCCAGGATGCGCCAGCACCAGGGACTCGCCCGACACGCTGCCTCCCCTGCTCCTTGGGGCATCATGAACGTACTGCAGGGATTGATTCAGCGGTAGGAGAATGGCTTTTCCTGGTGGGCAGCCTCTCTTACTCTCCCCACGAACCCAGCCGGGAATATCTAACCTGCTGCCTTTCCTGGGGAGAGAGACGGGAGGCCACAAAGACAAGCCCTGGCTGCGATTACCCGGGAAGGGATGGGGAGACGGATTGACCAGGCTGAGATGGTGTTTGCTACCAGGGCACCTAGCCTGTCGCTCCAGGCAGAGAGGTCCTAGCTGTGCTTTGTTCTTTCAAAGGCCTAATAAACGCAGCTGCCTGGAGCAGAGGGTGGGGCTCAGTAAGCCTCCAGCGTTTGTGTGGGGAAATCTGGGCTCTGTCATACCACACCATGGCTGGGAGTTGCAGCTTCATTTCCTCGTGTCAGCGCGACCCTGAGCAGAGCGGCTAAGGGTGACTGGGCCATGAAGTCTGAGCTGCCCTCTGGCTCTGGAGCTGGTTGAAGGGCGTGCTTCCATTGCAGTGCTGCTGGCTTGGTAAACACCCTGGGCCGTCCTGCTGTAGTCACAAGCGGGGGAATTCCTCTGAAGTTACTGCAGACCTACAGCAGCACGAGCGACGCCAGGACCCCCCCGGAGCCCTGTCTTGTCACATGGCCAAGAGTGCTCAACTCCATGACAAACAGCCTGACTCAGGTGCCCATCCCCTTGGTATCAAAGGTTGGCCTTCAGGCTCACTGTGCTTTGCAGCGAGTGAGCTCTCACTCAACCCCTCTGCTCTTCAGCATGGGAGGGATGAAAATGGGGCAGGTGCCACTCAAAAGTGGGTGAGAGGAACCGGAACAGCAGTATCGCCTACCCCCAAATGTTCAGAAGTCCCTCCAGGAACATGCTGCGTATTCAGGGCCCCACAGGCTTTGGGAAGTCGTGGCATTGGGGGGAATGGGTCAAGTCAGGGATCAGCTGCTCTCTGTGCCGGTCATCTCTTGGTGGTCACGTGGGGAAATACACCCTCCTGCTATTACTACCACTGGGGTTCCGCTCTGTGAAGAAGGCTTGCTTCATGCCCAAGAGAGAAGGCTTCCATGAGACACCAGGGGCCTGATTTCCAGGGGGGCAGGGGAAGCTGAGCACCCAAGCTCAAGTTGACTTCAGAGGGCGCTTTGGGGACTCAGCACCTCTGAATATCAGATCCCCAGTGTCTCAAGCTGGGATCCCCAAACTTGGGGTCTTCTGATAAAATGGCTGCAGCATTGGTATGAATCTCTATGTACCTCAGTTTCCCCGTCTGTAAAGTGGGGTTAATGATCCACACCTTCGTAAGACACCTTGGAACCTTTAGTATTAAGAAAAGATATTGCCTAGAGCATCTGGGATCCATGTCTTGGCCTTTTAGTCCACAAAAGCTGCTTCTCTCGCTGAGGGCTGAGCACTTTGCCTGGAGAAAAGTGAGTTTCTATCTTTAGTACCCATAGAAGAGATTAATAGCGCTCTCTGAAATCCCCTGCTGCTGTCAATTCCAGCTGATTTTATTCATCTCCAAACGAGTCTAACCACTGCTACCTGCTGCTCGGGGTTGTCCGGGTGAATTTGCACAGTTCCCGTGACCAGGTGCCTGTACTGATCTATGGCAGATTGGGACTTCGAATGGTTTTTGGCCAAGACCAAGCCATGACAGTCCCCTATGTCATCTGAGTTCACAGTGTGCTGGCGAGATCCCAACTCATTTCAGACTTTGAATTTGATCCAAGGCAATGGAGTACAAGTGACTAGTGGAAAATGAAGCTGGTCACATTGGTCCTCCAAGAGAAAAAATGGAAACTGCTACAGACTAGGGACCAAGCGGCTAGGCAGCAGTTCTGCAGAAAAGGACCTAGGGATTACAGTGGACGAGAAGCTGGATATGAGTCAACAGTGTGCTCTTGTTGCCAAGAAGGCTAACGGCATTTTGGGCTGTATAAGTAGGAGCATTGCCAGCACATCGAGGGACGTGAACATTCCCTTCTATTCGGCATTGGTGAGGCCTCATCTGGAGTACTGTGTCCAGTTTTGGGCCCCACACTACAAGAAGGATGTGGAAAAATTGGAAAGAGTCCAGCGGAGGGCAACAAAAATGATTAGGGGGCTGGAGCACATGACTTGTGAAGAGAGGCTAAGGGAACTGGGATTGTTTAGTCTGCAGAAGAGAAGAGTGAGGGGGGGATTTGATCGCTGCTTTCAACTACCTGAAAGGGCGTTCCAAAGAGGATGGATCTAGATTGTTCTCAGTGGTACCAGATGACAGAACAAGGAGTAATGGTCTCAAGTTGTAGTGGGGGAGGTTTAGATTAGATGTTAGGAAAAACTTTTTCACTAGGAGGGTGGTGAAGCACTGGAATGGGTTACCTAGGAAGGTGGTGGAATCTTCTTCCTTAGAGGGTTTTAAGGCCCAGCTTGACAAAGCCCTGGCTGGGATGATTTAGTTGGGGATTGGTCCTGCTTATAGCAGGGAGTTGGACTAGATGACCTCCTGAGGTCCCTTCCAACCCTGATATTCTATGATTCTATTAAATGAAAGTGAATTAACAGAACAGGTAATCATCAAATGATCCATCCCCTGTCACCTATTCCCAGCTTCTAGCAAACAGAGGCTAGGGACACCATCACCATTGATTCTTGTTCTGCCTTTCTCCCCTGGATCTAAGAGCCTGTTGCACCCCATATTTTCTCCCCATGAAGGCACTTACACACTGTGATCAAGTCACCTCGTGATCTTTTTAATAAGCTAATCAGATTGCATTTCGTAAGTTTCTCACTCTAAGGCATTTTTTCCAGTCCACAAATCATTTTTATGGCTCTTCTCTGCACTCTTTCCAAAATTTCAATGTTGTTTTTAAAATGTGGACACCAGAATTGGACGCGGTATTCTTGTATTGGTCTCACCAAGGCCATATACAGACGCAAAATCACCTCCCTACTCTCTACTCCCCTGTTTATACATCCTAGGGTTCTTAACAGACTGGTATCATTGGCACTAATTCTTTCCCCTTTTTTGTAGTCGTTGCACTTAATAGGCAGAAAGACCGAGCTGCTCTCTTCCCCGGAGACTTCCAAGCGGCGGGGGGAGCCTGTACTGCTACTGTCTGTGCCGTGCTTATTGCTAGACACAGGACTTTGTTCTCCAGGGCTCCTTTCACCCACAGGAAAAGGTATTTGAAAATAAGAGCGAAAAGGAAAACGAGACAATTTGCCAGAAGACTTCCGCAAAGAGAATTTGGAATAAATCCTGTTTTAATCGGGTGCAGGGCTACAGCCTGTTTAGAGAGCTTTTAATGGGACGAGAGACCCCCTGTTGGGAATTGCTATTTGTTCTTTATTGGAGGCAGGTGGCTCCTGTAATTTTTTCCTGATGTGCTTTTCCAGTTTCCCAGACTGCAGGGTGTGCCAGCCGCAGATGCAAGGCTGTCTCTCGCCTGGTTGCTTTTCTGATGGAGAGAAACATGTTCAACAACAAATCACGCCTCTTTTCAGCAGGGTGCATGTGCTCGTCTAACTCCGCAGCGGAGGGAGCCCATTTCAAAGTGCAGACAGCAACAGTGATGCATGCTACTCACATGCCAATATAAACTCTCAGTGCATCCTTCTGGATGCCACGCCAGTGGGGAGACCAACTCTGACTCCTCAATGAGTTGGATCCCTGTTTCAGGCAGATCCACTGGATTTTCTTCTGCTCCATCACTTGCAAGTTGAGCTATTGTAACTCTGCGTGTTACAGGTCCCCCTCTGTGCTGATCCCCAGAGGATACGAAGCGATCAAAGCTGCAGCGTGAGAGCCTGGCACGCTAGCTCAAGCTGTAGCAACTCATGCTTCAGCTCTGGAGGCTTCTGCTCAGTCCCAAGTGTTCTGGTTGTTGTGCAATTACTCTCCTCTGTACAACGTGAGTCTCGAGAGCTGGGAACATTTCGGGGTTCTCAGCATGCCTGGATGTCTCCCCTTTTTCAACAGCCTCTGAAGAACCTTGCACCCAGCATATGCCAGCAGCTAAACGAGAGTTGGGGAACAAGCTTTCTGATGCCCCTGTTGGCTGCAATTTCTTTTCCCATTATTTATTTGGATGTTTGGTATTTTGATTCGTGGTCTTTTACAGATAGATTAAAGAAGTTGGGCTTGATCTTCCCCTGGTGTGAATCAGCCTCACTCTATTAAATCAGTGCATCTCTGGTGGTTTCCACTGGATGAGGTTCTGGACCATACTGGGGTCTAAAATCATGAACAATAGCTAGGATTGGATTTTGTTTGGTGTAGATTCTTATACCCAGGATGGACTATGCTCTTATTAATCCAGAAGTTAATAGGCTAGAGGCAGCAGTGCTTAATTTGTGCCAGGGCTGAGCCCCGGCACCTCTAGGGTTGGCAGTTCAGAGCCCCGGCACCTGTGGGCTTCCCACGTCAGTTATGAAAATTAAAAAATGGCTTGAGCCCTAGCACCTCTTTCATTACAAATTAAGCACTGGGAAGCAGGAACCACTGGGTAAAAGCTCTGGCCTGTGTTACACAGGAGGTCCGACTAGGTGATCATAATGGTCCCTTCTGGCCTTGGAATCCATGAGCTGAAATTGTTTGATAGGAGAGTTGGGCTCAGGTGAGCTGTGTGTGCCAGCGGCGGTGCTCAGGTGAGCCGGTGTGCCAGCAGCAGAGCTCAGGTGAGCCGTGTGTGCCAGCGGTGGTGCTCAGGTGAACTGTGTGTACCAGTGGCAGAGCTCAGGTGAACTGTGTGTGCCAATGGCAGAGCTCAGGTGAGCCGTGTGTGCCAACGGCTGTGCTCAGGTGAACCGGGTGTGCCAGCAGCAGTGCTCAGGTGAGCCGTGTGTGCCAATGGCAGAGCTCAGGTGAGCCGTGTGTGCCAACGG
>NW_020664542.1:645885-665086 GCF_002925995.2 Terrapene triunguis | reverse complement strand
GGCAGAGCTCAGGTGAGCCGTGTGTGCCAACGGCAGTGCTCAGGTGAACTGTGTGTGCCAACGGCAGTGCTCAGGTGAACTGTGTGTGCCAATGGCAGTGCTCAGGTGAGCCGGGTGTGCCAGCAGCGGTGCTCAGGTGAACCAGGTGTGCCAATGGCAGAGCTCAGGTGAGCCGGGTGTGCCAACGGCAGTGCTCAGGTGAGCCGGGTGTTCCAACGGCAGAGCTCAGGTGAACTGTGTGTGCCAACGGCAGTGCTCAGGTGAGCCGGGTGTGCCAACAGCAGTGCTCAGGTGAACTGTGTGTGCCAATGGCAGAGCTCAGGTGAGCTGGGTGTGCCAACAGCGGTGCTCAGGTTCTATTCATCAAGGCCCTGCTAATGCCAGGAACATCTCGCAGGATTTCCTGCCCTTGCCATCAGGGAGCTCAGCCCCATTCTTAGCATTCTCTCAGCATCTTGGATCCCACATAGAGCTGGATGGGAAATATTTTCCCTTGTGAGAATTTGTGAGATTTTGCCCCATGATCCTGGTCTGCAAAGAGAGATGCATGTATTTGTAAACAGGCAGCTAAAGTTTGTCCATTGACTTCAAGGGGCGCAGGATGGGCAGAAAAGTTTCTCATGGAATTGATCTGTTAATTTTGTCAAAACATCCCTCCAGAGAGCGCCATGTACGTGCACAGGAGTAAAATATCTCAGGTCTTGGTCAAACCCGCTGTAATTTACCAGGCAGAACTGACTCTTTGAGCCGGGCTTGAACTGACAGACACTGGAGAAGCTGCAATTCCACTTGCTGAAGTAATTTGTTTAACATGGATGGGAAGAGGGCAGAAGGAAAGAGGAGTTCATCTCTTCAATTATTTCCCATTCCAACTCGCACTATGAGTCAAAGTCTCCTGTGATTGTTATTTCAGTGTTCTCCTGTAGCAACCGCTAGAGTTAAGGCCGGGCTGCAGTTTCCATTATAGCCCCGCTTTTTCAATCACTCACAACTTTCTCAACAACAGCAACAACAAAAATATGTCTTTGGGGCTTGGAACTTTCTTTGCTTGGTCTCCAAATGTCTTCAAGCCAAGTTTAAGCAAAATCGGCTCAGTCTTTGTTTCATTCCTCTTCACTGTTATGAATGAAACGGACGGGATCCTGCAGCTCAAACATTTCTAAACCTAGACATTTCCAGTCGGGCTTCATTTCTGGTCCTAATGAATGACCAGGTTGTGCCACCTTTACTCACATTCAGTCATCATGATGGCACATCCCAAAGGGACATCACCTCCTTGGAGATGGAGCGCCGCCCGGATCAAACTCTATCTAGGACATTCAGTGCTACCTTACTCCTCGAGTGGTCCCCTTGAAATGGATGGAAGGATTGGATGAGAAAGCTGCTACCCAACAGGAGTGAGGCAATCAGAATCTGGCCCCATAGGAGGAAGATAGCTGTTTTTAAAGTCATGAATGTTCCAAGTCAAGGCGTATTCACATGGGTGGGTGGGAAGACATTACCTATTTTTTTCTCTTTGTGATGCCCTGTAAAGGTGTAGAACACTGGCCAGGATGCCTCTGTTAAGACTGCCTGAGTTGAGAGAGGATCCGTAACAAGACCTTCATTTCCCCAACCTGTCTGTCCAAATGAAAGCTCTGCATTCTGTACTGCTCTCTGCCAGCCCCTCCTAAGGGAACGCTACTTAATACATCGCGTGCCAGGCCTGGAAGATGAGTAATTTGGGGCAGGATCCCAGGGGGAGCGAGGTCCACAGCTGAGGACCCATCACATCTGGAGCCAGAAATGTTGTCCCTGCTATCTGAACTGCAAGCCCTGTCTTTCCTGTTTCCTCATGCCCATCCTTGTCGTTTCAAATGAACACATGCACTATAGGATTGGGGGTTTGTTCTGTACCTCACTCCTTTGGCATCCCCCGTCCCTGGGAACATGCATTGAGGCACTAGCTACAGTAGATCCAAACCTTTGGCTTGGCAAGTGCAGTATCCAGGTTCAGAGGGACTCAAACGATTGGCGTCATCTTGGTGTGAAAGCCCAAAGTGATGTAAGGGCAACTTGATCTGAAAATGCCCCATAAAATTTGATGGAGGAAACCATCTGGACGTGGAACATATTTTTTTGTGACAAAGAGAAATAGCTCCTCTAATCTCCTGACTTGGATTTTTATCTAAATCTTTCTCCTCCTCAGAGAATCACAATTGATCCAAGTTTTCTTGCAGCTGCTTTTTCCTCTCCCCCACTTACCTCTGGGAGCAGCCAGTAAATTTCGCTGTACTGCCCCACCCCCGTGTCGCCCCAAAATCTGTGTGTTCTCATCAGAATGACTAGATGGAAATGTGCTTCTCTGGGAGAGTCAAGCTGGTTTCCAAACTGCGCTCGGATCGTCACAACCCTCCATTTAACTACCACACAGAGCCTGCCTCCTCCCCGGCTCATAAATCCTCCTGCTTTTACTATGGAACATTTGGCACTGGGAAGCTCGGTGACGCTGCCTGCACTTGAATCCAGGTGCAGTGAGAGATTTTTTTTCTGAGCCAAGGCAGATTTAGAGCAAGCATGAGTAACGCAAATGTCATTGATCCACCTGCTAGCGTGGCCATTTTAAAGAGGCTGTATTATATGATATGATAGGTTATGTTCCAGAACGCAGACGGGGAAGAGACTGACCATAAATTCTGTGATAATAGATTAATGCTTTACGTCACAGCGGATACAAAATTTGTCTGCGTCTGAATGTGAGGGGCTTGGTATTTATTGGGGCGAGGCCCCAGGCACATAAAATGGACTGATCTACTGAAGTGGAACTCAGCGAATATTCTGTCCCCCTGAGCTGCTACTAGGCTGGTGAGTCCTTACTCATGTGAGGAGCCCAACTGGAATCAAGGGCACTACTCAGGTGAGCAAGGACTCGCAGTCTGTCCCCTTGGCGTTGCCTTCTCTGCTTCACAGCATGTCCCCGGGGCACCCAGGATCCATCTGTCTGGACTGAAAACATCACAGGAGTAGGATTCTGGAGTGCTATGCCTTGGTTCAGCCAGGGGGCGCTCACTGACTGGAATGGGAGTCGGGTGGCTAATACCCATGCACACACTCAGACAACTTGGAAGGAAGAATCCAGTAACACAGATCCTGGTTCTGCCAAAAATGAAGAGAGAGGCCTGGCCTGCGCTTAAAATGTAGGTTGATATAGCTCCGGCACTCTGAACACTGTAACTATGATGCCCTAGCCCCACTGTAGACACAGCTAGGCCAATGGCAGACTGCTTCCATCAACCTAGCTGCCGTCACTCAGGGAAGTGGTTTTCCTAGAGCCTGTAAGCTACGTCTACACTATGGGGTTATATTGGCATAGCGGCAGTGACATAGCTCTGTCGCTATAGTCCCTGTAGTGTAGACAGAAATAACACACAGGACTTCCCAATGGGAACCCATGGGACTGTACCATGCCTGGGGTCTCAAGGACAGATGTAACACAGGAGACTTTACTGCCCTTACAATAGAGATGGCACACAGATCTCCAGCTGCAGAATTAGCCCAGAAGGACTTCATAATGCACAGGCCCTCGAGCATCAGAAATAACACACACAGTGCACAATACGTGGCACTGGGACAAAAGACAATGAAGGGAGGAGAAAAGCGGGTAAGATTTGCTGATTCAGTGTGGATAAGGCACATCAGAATGTCACATTAGCCACTCGGCTCCGGGGTTAGACATCTTTAAAGCATTAAACTGAAGATAACCTTGATTGCAGTCAAACTGGAGTAAATCCAGAAGTCTAAATCTGGTAGTATTTCCATCTTTCTGCGAGCAAGAGATAATAAAGCTGTGACTGTAGACATCATGGCATTGAACTAAAAGACCAAGAATCATGGGGCTCAGAGGTTTTATTTTCTTTGTTTCGAAAACACTTCTAGGTAAATGCAGCCTGGATTCCACCCATGCATTGAGATCAGTGGGGCAGGGGAGGCAAATGAGGACAGGGCTTTGGACCATAGACATTGTAACATTCATTGCAGAAGAAGGAGGTCTGTGCTTATAGATTCATAGATTCATAGATTCTAGGACTGGAAGGGACCTCGAGAGGTCATCGAGTCCAGTCCCCTGCCCGCAGGGCAGGACCAAATACTGTCTAGACCATCACTGATAGACATTTATCTAACCTACTCTTAAATATCTCCAGAGATGGAGATTCCACAACCTCCCTAGGCAATTTATTCCAGTGTTTAACCACCCTGACAGTTAGGAACTTTTTCCTAATGTCCAACCTAGACCTCCCTTGCTGCAGTTTAAGCCCATTGCTTCTTGTTCTATCCTCAGAGGCTAAGGTGAACAAGTTTTCTCCCTCCTCCTTATGGCACCCTTTTAGATACCTGAAAACTGCTATCATGTCCCCTCTCAGTCTTCTCTTTTCCAAACTAAACAAACCCAATTCTTTCAGCCTTCCTTCATAGGTCATGTTCTCAAGACCTTTAATCATTCTTGTTGCTCTTCTCTGGACCCTTTCCAATTTCTCCACATCTTTCTTGAAATGCGGTGCCCAGAACTGGACACAATACTCCAGCTGAGGCCTAACCAGAGCAGAGTAGAGCGGAAGAATGACTTCTCGTGTCTTGCTCACAACACACCTGTTAATACATCCCAGAATCACGTTTGCTTTTTTTGCAACAGCATCACACTGTTGACTCATATTTAGCTTGTGGTCCACTATAACCCCTAGATCCCTTTCTGCCGTACTCCTTCCTAGACAGTCTCTTCCCATTCTGTATGTGTGAAACTGATTTTTTCTTCCTAAGTGGAGCACTTTGCATTTGTCTTTGTTAAACTTCATCCTGTTTAACTCAGACCATTTCTCCAATTTGTCCAGATCATTTTGAATTATGACCCTGTCCTCCAAAGCAGTTGCAATCCCTCCCAGTTTGGTATCATCCGCAAACTTAAGAAGCGTACTTTCTATACCAATATCTAAGTCGTTAATGAAGATATTGAACAGAGCCGGTCCCAAAACAGACCCCTGCGGAACCCCACTCGTTATGCCTTTCCAGCAGGATTGGGAACCATTAATAACAACTCTCTGAGTACGGTTATCCAGCCAGTTATGCACCCACCTTATAGTAGCCCCATCTAAATTGTATTTGCCTAGTTTGTCGATAAGAATATCATGCGAGACCGTATCAAATGCCTTACTAAAGTCTAGGTATACCACATCCACAGCTTCTCCCTTATCCACAAGACTCGTTATCCTATCGAAGAAAGCTATCAGATTGGTTTGACATGATTTGTTCTTTACAAATCCATGCTGGCTGTTCCCTATCACCTTACCACCTTCCAAGTGTTTGCAGATGATTTCCTTAATTACTTGCTCCATTATCTTCCCTGGCACAGAAGTTAAACCAACTGGTCTGTAGTTTCCTGGGTTGTTTTTATTTCCCTTTTTATAGATGGGCACTATATTTGCCCTTTTCCAGTCTTCTGGAATCTCTCCCGTCTCCCATGATTTTCCAAAGATAATAGCTAGAGGCTCAGATACCTCCTCTATTAGCTCCTTGAGTATTCTAGGATGCATTTCATCAGGCCCTGGTGACTTGCAGGCATCTAACTTTTCTAAGTGATTTTTAACTTGTTCTTTTTTTATTTTATCTGCTAAACCTACCCCCTTCCCATTAGTATTCACTATGTTAGGCATTCCTTCAGACTTCTCGGTGAAGACCGAAACAAAGAAGTCATTAAGCATCTCTGCCATTTCCAAGTTTCCTGTTACTGTTTCTCCCTCTTCACTAAGCAGTGGGCCTACCCTGTCTTTGGTCTTCCTCTTGCTTCTAATGTATTGATAAAAAGTCTTCTTGTTTCCCTTTATTCCCGTAGCTAGTTTGAGCTCATTTTGTGCCTTTGCCTTTCTAATCTTGCCCCTGCATTCCTGTGTTGTTTGCTTATATTCATCCTTTGTAATCTGTCCTAGTTTCCATTTTTTATATGACTCCTTTTTATTTTTTAGATCATGCAAGATCTCGTGGTTAAGCCAAGGTGGTCTTTTGCCACATTTTCTATCTTTCCTAACCAGCGGAATAGCTTGCTTTTGGGCCCTTAATAGTGTCCCCTTGAAAAACTGCCAACTCTCCTCAGTTGTTTTTCCCCTCAGTCTTGATTCCCATGGGACCTTACCTATCAGCTCTCTGAGCTTACCAAAATCCGCCTTCCTGAAATCCATTGTCTCTATTTTGCTGTTCTCCCTTCTACCCTTCCTTAGAATTGCAAACTCTATGATTTCATGATCACTTTCACCCAAGCTGCCTTCTACTTTCAAATTCTCAACAAGTTCCTCCCTATTTGTTAAAATCAAGTCTAGAACAGCTTCCCCCCTAGTAGCTTTTTCAACCTTCTGAAATAAAAAGTTGTCTGCAATGCAGTCCAAGAATTTGTTGGATAGTCTGTGCCCCGCTGTGTTATTTTCCCAACATATATCCGGATAGTTGAAGTCCCCCATCACCACCAAATCTTGGGCTTTGGATGATTTTGTTAGTTGTTTAAAAAAAGCCTCATCCACCTCTTCCACCTGGTTAGGTGGCCTGTAGTAGACTCCTAGCATGACATCACCCTTGTTTTTTACCCCTTTTAGCCTAACCCAGAGACTCTCAACACTTCCGTCTCCTATGTCCATCTCTACCTCAGTCCAAGTGTGTACATTTTTAATATATAAGGCAACACCTCCTCCCTTTTTCCCCTGTCTATCCTTCCTGAGCAAGCTGTATCCATCCACACCAACATTCCAATCATGTGTATTATCCCACCAAGTTTCAGTGATGCCAACAATGTCATAGTTGTATTTATTTATTAGCACTTCCAGTTCTTCCTGCTTATTACCCATACTTCTCGCATTTGTATATAGGCATCTAAGATACTGGTTTGATCTTTCCTCCCGGTTTTGTCCTGACCCTCCTTTCTCTCTGCCAATATAGCCCACACTCCCTCTCGTCTCCGACCCATCTCCCAGGTCTCCATGTTCCCCACTTACCTGCGGGCTTTGCTCACCTGTCCCCGTCGAACCTAGTTTAAAGCCCTCCTCACTAGGTTAGCCAGTCTGTGCCCAAATAGGGTCTTTCCCCTCCTCGAAAGGTGAACACCATCTCTGCCTAGCAGTCCTTCCTCAAATAGCATCCCGTGGTCTAGGAAGCCAAAGCCCTCCTGGCGACACCATCTTCGCAGCCAGGCATTCACCTCCATGATGCATCTGTCTCTGCCCGGGCCCCTACCTTTGACAGGAAGAATCGAAGAGAATACCACCTGCGCTCCAAACTCCTTCACCCGTACTCCCAGAGCCCTGTAGTCACTCTTGATCCGCTCAGTGTCACACCGCGCATTATCATTTGTGCCCACATGGATGAGTAGCATGGGGTAGTAGTCAGAGGGCTGGATAATCCTCGACAATGCCTCCGTAACGTCTCGGATACGGGCTCCCGGCAGGCAGCATACCTCCCGAGATGAAATGTCAGGGCAACAGATGGGCGCCTCCGTCCCCCTGAGCAGAGAGTCTCCGACCACCACTACCCTGCGTTTCCTATTCGCAGTGGTGGCAGCAGACCTCCCAGCCTTAGGGGTACGAGGCTTCTCCTCCTTTACTGTAGGGGGTGATGCCTTCTTTCCTGTATCAAGAAGAGCATAACGGTTACCTATTACCACAGCGGGAGGGTTCGGAGCAGGGGTGGAGCACTGCCTGCTGCCAGAAGTAACCAGCTGCCAGTGTCCACCCTGAGCCATCTCCTCCTCCACCAGTGGTGTATCAGCAGTCCTGTGTCCTGGGACAGCTACCTCAGCTGTCTCCACATGGACACTGTCCAGGAATTGCTCGTGGATTCGGATGCTTCTCAACCTAGCCACCTCCTCCTGTAGCTCTCCCACCTGCTGCCTGAGAGATTCCACCAGCAGGCACCTTTCACATTGGATGGTCCCCCCAGCCTGGATATCAGTAAGTGGAAATTGCAAGTTACAGTCTCTGCAAAACCACACCAGGATCTGGGTAGAAGCATCCATGCTCAGGCGCTCTGTCTGGCTACAGGCGCAGGTGGAGGAGACAGAAGCAGTGCTGGCACAGGTGTTGCGGGTCTTCCTAACCATCGTAAGCCTCCCTCTGTCAAACTCCCGTCTGCAGCCCCCTGTCCGCTGAAAGGGTTGTTTAAGCAAGAAGTTTAAAGTTTTAAGGGGAATAAAGGGAAAACAGATAGAACCGGCAAGGGACCCTCGCCCCTTCCCACTCCCCTTCCAAACTCCCTTGCGAAACTCCCTGTTAGCAGCCCCTGTTCGCAAAAGCTCCCTGGTCGCTTGTGCGCTGCTTTATAAAGCCCTGGCCTGTATGAATGCCCCGCCCACTGATTAAGGCTCAGCCAATTACCAGAGGCTTCTAGGTTTCAAACCTTCCTTTGAAGCTCACAGCTTCCAACTGTCAGCCACAGCACACGGTCCTTCAAACAACCAAACAAACAAACAGACTGACAAACACAAGCTCAGCACACAGCAAGTAACCCCCAAACACAAACAAACACACACTGCAGACAGTCACTTACCCCAAAAGGGTGCTGTATTGCTCCTCCTTCACCTGGAGAACTCCCTTGCGAAACTCCCTGTTAGCAGCCCCTGTTCGCAAAAGCAGTCTACTTGGTCTACTTGGATCCACCCATGGGGCCTAATGCTATGAATGGTTGTTGAAGATGCTCGACTGGATAGGGCCCAACATGAGTTAGCCGTGTTGGTTTGAGCTTTTCAAAGCCCAGGGCTTCCTAGTAAAATGAATGGGAATTGGGCATCCAAACCCATAAGGAGCTTGGGAAATCTCTGCCTTAGATCCCACGGTGGTGCAAATTGCACAGCACGTGTGAGCTGGGCAGGAAGCTCTTTTGTCCATGTTGCAGTTGTGCAGCTTGGCACCAGGGCCACCGAGAGCGGGTTCGGGCCCTGGTGAAAATTTTTTTCGGGCCCCCCAGCAAGGGCGGACCGGCTAAACAGGGCCGACGAGACGGGGGGGAAGCCGGGGAAGCTGGGCCCGGAATTTTTTCGGGCACCCCAGCAAGGGCAGACCAGCTAAACAGGGCCAATGAGAGGGGGGGAAGCCGGGCCCCCTTCCGGACCGCCGGGTCCCGGTAATTTGTACCGGCTTCCCCCCACTCTCGTCGGCCCTGCTTGGCACTGAGTGGTTGTGCAAACTGAGTGTCAATTGCCGAGAGGCATATGGCAGGAGAGGCAGTTCACAGGATGGTGTCCCAGAAAGGGCCAAATTAGAGATAGTGCATGGGAGGGTGCTGAGCTGCTGTAACACACGCTATCTTCTAGTCCCAAGTGTCTCGGCGACACTGGCTTAGGCCCCTCCAGCTCGCTCAGACTCACTTCTGTGCCTTTCTCCGGAAGGGGAAAGGGCTCCAAGAACCTCCATCCAGAGCACATGCCCCCTTTTCCCTCCACCCTGGGCACACCGGGAACTTGCATCACTCCGAATGTAGGCAGCTCTCATTTCAGCAAAGGAAGGGCTGGCAGGCTCTTTACCCCCAACCTTTTGGGATTTACCACAATGGACCAGGCAGTAATGCGGAGTTTAAAGACTTTTCCGTTGTAAAGGGAAAAGGAAATGCCTGAATGAGGGCTGGAACTGGGCCTATTGTGGTAGAGATAATGTTAGAGATAACGGAGCGCACACCCACTGACTAAGAAGAAAATAGGCCAATGAGCACCGGCTTTATGCTGTATCATCCACCTCAGTGGTTATTTACCAGGGATCTGGGGCCCCCTGGACGGCTGCAGGCAGGTTTCAGGGGTTCCGCCAAGCAAGGCCAGCATTAGACTTGCTAGGGCCCAGGGCAGAAAGCCAAAGCCCAGCTGCTTGGGACTGCAGCCAGGGGCCCCACCACCCGGGGCTGAAGCCGAAGCCTGAGCAACTTAGCTTCGCGGGGGGCCCTGTGGCGTGGGGCCCAGGCAATTGCCTGGCTTGCTATCGCCTAACACTGGTCCTGGCTTTTATATGCAGAAAACAGTTGTTGTGGCACAGGTGGGCCATGGAGCTTTTATAGCATGTTGGGGGAGAGGGGGCTCAGAAAGAGAAAGAGAACCCCTTGTGACGGGTTGGATCACAGAATCTCCCTGGGAGCTGCCACCTGATGTGCCAAAACTACCCCTGCTCCTGTTTTCCCTGCCAGCTCAGGACTCCAGCACCCTGTCTTGCTGAGCCAGACACTCCCGTCTGCTCCAACAAAGACCCAGGGTCTGAATTACTTGCCCCAAAGCTGCAGGTTTACCTGAAAACAGCTCACAGAAGTGTGCTTGTCTTTAGCACTCAGATGCCCAACTCCCAATGGGGTCTAAACCCAAATAAATCCGTTTTACCCTGTATAAAGCTTATACAGGGTAAACTCATAAATTGTTTGCCCTCTATAACACTGATAGAGAGAGATATGCACCGTTGTTTGCTCCCCCAGGTATTAATACATACTCTGAGTTAATTAATAAGTAAAAAGTGATTTTATTAAATACAGAAAGTAGGATTTAAGTGGTTCCAAGTAGTAACAGACAGAACAAAGTAAGTCACCAAGCAAAATAAAATAAAATGCGCAAATCTATGTCTAATCAAACTGAATACAAATAATCTCACCCTCAGAGATGCTTCAGTAAGTTTTTTCCTCAGACTGGACACCTTCCCAGCCTGGGCACAATTCTTTCCCCCGGTACAGCTCTTGTTCCAGCTCAGGTGGTAGCTAGGGGATTCTTCATGATGGGTCTCCCTCTTTGTTCTGTTCCATCCCTTTATATATCTTTTGCATAAGGCGGGAATCCTTTGTCTCTCTCTGGGTTTCCACCACCCCCCTCCCCGAAAAAGCACCAGGTTAAAGATGGATTCCAGTTCATGTGACATGATCACATGTCACTGTAAGACCCCAAGCCTTCATTCCTCCCAGCCTGACTCACAGGAAGGCTTGCCTGCAAACAGAGCCCCAGTCAATTGTCCTGGTTGATGGGAGCCATTAAGATTGCAAACTACCATTAATGGCCCACACTTTGCATAATTACAATAGGCCCTCAGAGTTATATTCCATATTTCTAGTCCCTGATACAAGAGTGGTACATATATACAAATAGGATGATCACACTCAGTAGATTATAAGCTTTGTAATGATACCTTACAAGAGACCCTTTGCATGAAGCATATTCCAGTTACATTATATTCACTCATTACCATATTTTTATAAAACCATATAGACTGTACAACATCACACTCCGATCTACCTCGCTCTTGTTTGCTGCACCCTGTGGCCATCCTGAGAGCCTAGTGGTTTAGCGACTCTGCAAGGTGCATTTCCTGCCCCCGTGCCCTTCGTGCGCGAAACAGCACTCAGCTCTCCCAGTGCCCCTGCGCCTTCACCGCTCAGGGGCTGCTGGAGAAAGGCCAGTTGAGTTCGGCCCCATTTAAACATCTCCGTTTTCTCTGCAGGCACCTGCACAACAACCGGATCCAGAGCCTGGGGATCAACAGCTTTGAAGGGCTGCACAGCCTGGAAACTCTGTGAGTGGCCCGTTTTTTCTTCGGCAGGGAATAATGCCCGTTTTCTCTTCTCTGGATCCCTGCCAGCTTGCTAGCAGCGGAGCCAACATGGGTGCTGTGTGTATCCAGGCCAGGCCCAGGGGCTAAGCGCAGCTCAGGTGCATGGGGGATGGGGAGTGTGCCTTGGATGGGCGTTCCAATTAAACATGGGGTTACTGGAAGGAGCTGGCGTGTTTTGCAGCCTGTTTGCTGCTTCGTGTTATGTTATTTTGCTTCCTTCTTGTAACGGCAGCCCCTGGAGGAAAGTGCTTTGAGACTGAGCAATTCCACCCGGTCTCATAGCCTGTTAGCTGCTCTCCAGCTCCACTATTCTCCCACAAACTTCAGGGCCTGGCATGCATACAGCTGCTAACCAGGTTGGGGAGCCAGACCAGGCCCCTAAACACACTGGCTACACCCCCACAGGGGTACAGCATGATGACCTTTATCATGATCTGCTGCTCTGCCCTGGTCTCTTATCCCATCACTGCCCCCCGAGTATGCACCTAACTTTTCACCAGTCGTCAGCCTCAGCCACCCAGCTGCCAACACCTCATGTGCCATCTCTGCTCACTCTCCCACCATCTGGAAATCGGGGCCTTCTAAGGGCTCTCAAGCTGGACACCCAAAAATGAAGGCTGGTTAAAAAATCAGTGGCCGGGTCTGAAAAATCTTGGCCAAGGTATTTTACAAGCATTTTATGCCACCCAAACCACTTCAAGGACTGACTTTTGGGCTGTCTGTACAATATCTAGCACAACGGAGCCCTGTTCTTGGTTGGTCCCTAACCACTATTGTACTAACCATGATTCTTATTAATAATAATGATGACGAAACAGACAAATTCTCCGGTACAGTCTGTCCTGCGGGCAGGCTAGCATTAGCCTAGACTCCAAGATTCTTGTAAGTCAGGCGTGGATCTGCTGTAGGACAGGAACTCCATCAGAAAACAGGACTGCTCCTAGCTACCAGCCCTGGGGTGTTTCTGAACTGCAGGAGAGAGCGAAAAGCCTCGCCCAGGAGGAGTGTATGCGGCTGCCCTGTGAACGGCCCGGGTTTAATGGGCCGTGCACTGGCCTCATGTGAAAAACAAACAAACAAGCAAATAAATCCAGGCTCCAAAATGTCTGAGCAGGCGGCTTCTTGCCCTCAGTTGCACAGAAACTTCTCCCTCCGTGCTGGCCTTGGGCAGAACCCAACGAAAGAAGAAGGGGATGGGAATAAACAGAGAGACGATGTGTCCTGTCATAAAAGTGTCGCTCAGAGAGACACGGCCTGTTCTGTGCTCAGCGAGAAGCTGCTCAGATACTGCAGGCAAACTGCTGGGCCCAGATCATCAAAGGTATTTAGGTGCCTAACTCCCATTGGGGCCTAAATACCTTTGAGGAGCTGGGCCGTGATCCCTAGGTGTGCTCCCCAGAGGGCTGGGGGCAGGGCAGTCTCAGGAAACGTACTCTCCCTTGCATTTGGACCGACAGAGCCCGAGGCACCCAGAACAGGGAGGAGGGTGTTAGACTTTGGTACTGGTGGCTTGGGAGGAGGAGGGGGTCTCCTCCGGATTGCCACTGGAAGTGTCTATGTGTACTTATAATGGAACCACGAGGCACTCGGTTACCATGGCGGTGGGCGCGTACCGAGAAAAAGAGAGGCTTGGTTAGATTTTAAGACAGGCACATTACAGATCAGTGAAAAGAAGCCGAGTCGCACATGGGGTGAGGGGAGGCCGCCGTCAACGTGACGTCTCTGCTGTCTGAGTGTTCCATGTGTGTCCCTCACCATGGCGTCTGATCACCAGCCCGGCCTAGGGCCTGCTTGTGGCAGTTCTTTGTGTTCAACTGTTTGCTTGGATGATGTCAGTGTAGACCAGATGGAACCTTCATGGATTACAGCCTCCCCAACCCTCCCTCGCCCCAAAACATAACATCCAGTGTAAAACAGAGGGGGAAAGAAACGGAGACCAGCTGGGAGAAGAGAAATCTCTGTGCGTACAGCTCATTTCCCACTGTCTGGGGTTTGTGTGTGTGGCATGCAAAGCCAGGGTAGTTTGCTGTGATGATTACATGGTGGAGGCATCAAGGCATCTCGCATAAAGGGCCAAGAGCTGCCCACTGGTCAGCCAGCTCCAGCTATTTCATTGTCCGGATTCGTTTCAAGCCCCAGGTGACACCTTTTCTTGGACTGGCAGGTGCGTTGTTCCAGATTCCCATCTCCCTTCAGGCAGCGCCATGGGGACAGAGTCTAGCTGTAAAGTAGCCGGTGGAGATGGGACAGGGGTGCTCCCTGCTGGCACAGATCCCCTAGGAACCATGTGACAGCGGCATACATTACACCAGCTTCCTGCTCAGGCCAACCTGGAGTAACCCAGCCCAGCTGGCTTTCTGCCCCCTCCCTTGTGCAGAGCCCCAAAAACAGGTGCAGCATGGGACTAGGCTGAGCAAGCTCCCCAAACTGTCCTTCCCCACAGCTGGGGGATCCCTCTCTTTGTCTCCCTCATCTCCTGCCCCCCCAGGGAATTACCAGTCAGGCACCACCTCTGCAGCTGGAGATTTGTTGCTTTGTCAACTGATCCAAGGAGCCCCCTTGTTGCGTCTCCTCCTTTCTTCCAGGCGCCTACCTGGGGTGCGCAGGAGTGAGGATAAGGAGTGTGCCCAGAGCTTCCGCCCATGCACGCCCCTTCCCTGTTGCAATCGCAGTTCTTGAGTGCACCACTGGGGGGCACACTCTGTCCCCCAAAGGGCAGGGCTGGTTGATTGGCGCTGGCGCTGCACTCCACAAAAGGGGTGTAGCAGTGGGAGCCCGCCCCTTGCGCTGTGGGGTGCTGTAGGAGCGTTCTGTGGTCTGGCCACTAGACCACACTGCCTCCCCTTTGGATGCCTCCTTTAAACTTCTTCCTCTTGCCTCCAGTACAGGCTGGGGAT
Source organism: Terrapene triunguis (assembly GCF_002925995.2). Lineage (NCBI taxonomy): Eukaryota > Metazoa > Chordata > Testudines > Emydidae > Terrapene > Terrapene triunguis. Next base: position 650,613 of record NW_020664542.1, on the reverse strand, counting down.
ATTTTGCTAATCTCACATGTGGTATTTAACCTATTCTTCAGTATTTCATGGGCCAAATTCTGCTCCCAGTTATTTTATGGGTGTAACACTAGTGAAGTCAATGAGATGGCCAGGGTGTTGCTCAGAGCAAAATCTGCTCTGGTGTTTCCAAGAGGTGTGTTTTATTCCATTGCGGATATGGAGCCATGTGCCCTGTTGTTATGGCTATTACTTCTAAAGCTCAGCAGGGGTAAAGACATTTTGTGTGAGGTTTTCAAAGGCACTGATGGGAGCTAGTTACCCAGCTCCCAGAGCTGGAGATTCCCCACCACGTCTAGACAGCTGGATTGGCCAGGATAGGTGGGGAGAGGGATTGTACTTTGTAAAATACAATCAGATCTTTTAAATCAGCAGTTCTCAAACTGTGGGTTGGGGCCCCGTAGTGGGTCGCGACCCCATTTTACTGGGGTCATCAGGGATGGCTTAGACTTGCTGGGGCTTGGGGCCCAAGCCAAAGCCCAAGGGATTCAGCCCTGGGCGGCAGGGCTCAGGTTACAGGCCCCCTGGCGGGGGCTGAAGCCCTTGGGCTTTGGTTTTGAGCCCTTCCCCACCCAGGGTGGTGAGGCTCAGGCTTTGGCTTTGCCCTGCTCCTCCTCCCCACCTCCACCACCTGGGGTGGTGGGACTCAGGCAGGTTCAGGCTTCGGTCCCCCCTCCTGAGGTCGTGTCGTAATTTTTGTTGTCAGAAGGGGGTCGCAGTGCAGTGAAGTTTGAGAAGCCCCGTTTTAGATTCAAGAGAGAAATGGCTCCGATTGCTCTGTGCAGTCCCTCCGCAGCTCGGAGCCGGGGGCAGTCAGGAATTCTCCTCTACGTGCCCAATCTGTGCACAGACGGATCACAGGGAGAACTCCCTTTGGGCAGAGACTGCTGCGCTAAGCACCTGGAAAGAGGTAAAGAGAAAGCGGGGTTGTGAGCTCCCCTCCTCTGCCAGCCTAATGAGTAGTGTCCCACAGAGCCAGGGCAGCCATGCATTGCCCCCTTCACAAGGGGTGTGCAAATGGCATGATGGAGCAGCAGACCCCCTATCCCAGCTGCTCAGGAAGGCGCAGACACCAAAACGTGGCAGGAGAAAGCGGCTAGGTGAAAACGTTTGCCCCACAGCCTTGCTACTCTGATGTTGGTCTATCTCCAGTTATTACTTTCATGTGAGCCGCTTACTAGAAGGGTATTTCCCCCTCTGGCTAGCCCAAATCTTCATTATTTAGACATGTCTCATGCAAGATAACAGGAGGGAAGATAAAACCTCTATCTCTCATGTGGTTTGGCATCCGTTCCAAGCCTCTTGGAGAAACCCAGTGAGGCGTGTCTGCTAAGACTCCCAAGGAGACTGGGGGTAAATCGCAGCGCTCAAGAGACCTTATGTGACACATTCTTTATATAGCACCTTTGGCGTGAGTATGAAAAAAGGGTAGTATTCCTTTAAATAGGTTGTGAGCCCTCTAATGGTGCTCACTGTGTTCTAGAAGCTGTAGTTAGGCCTGGCATATATATTGTGTACCATTAGTAAACACGGGGCTGTGTATTTTCTGCATGGTATAACTGCTGAGTAAAGAGCAAAAGAAGCCTCCTTTAATGACAAAAAGCTGGGCAAGAGTTACTAAGAAAACAGCGAACCACAATAGGAACACCAGAGGGCGAAAGCAAGCAGCTGGTAGCTTCCCCTGCAAAGGCAAGGTTGTGTTATGCTGAGAGGAGAGGGCAGAACCGTAGGGCAGGAGGCTTTGGGTTGAGCTGGCAAGAGGTGAAAGGAAGGAGCCAAGTGGCGCTAAGGAAAACCACGAGCTTTAGAAAGAGCAGAAGTGAGGAATGTCAAAAGCCAAGATGCCAGCCACAGCGTTAGCCTGTGTAGCGAGTCCCGTTGGCCTTGTAAAACGTACCTCAGAATGTACCGCGATTGGGGCTGTAAAACACAAACCGTACAGCGCCGGGGCGACGCACACACATTAACTCAAGTTTCAATTCTGCAGCTGCCCATCCCCCCCGCCCCAGAGCAAGGGAAGGGTCTCTTGTTTCCACGGGGACTCATTGTTCTTCACAGGAGCCCACATTGCAAAAGCCCCAGGGAGGAGGGCAGCTGAGGGAGGGGAGAGATTTTTGCCTCCATCCTGTTATGATTTTGCCACAGAGAAGACAAAGCTTCTTATGCCAAAGCTGCAAGAAGGGGCGTTTGTGGCCCGGGGTGCCGGTTCCCGTCCCATCCTGGCAAGGAGACGGGTTTCAGCAAGCCGGCAGGGCCTCTGATATGCTAATAGGGGAGGTGGGTGGCATAGCAGGGATTCCAGCATGTCTGCGAACTTGGATGCCTCTCAACTGAAAATTGGCTTTGTCTGGAGCCCTCGAACAGCACCGTCTGACAGGGAAAGGGGCTTGGCTCTGGTGTGCCCATGGGCCTGCGGAGCTCAGTGATTTGAGCATTGGCCTGTTAAACCCAGGGTTGTGAGTTCAATCTTTGAGGGGGCCACTTAGGGATCTGGGGCAAAAATCTGTCTGGGGATTGGTCCTGCTTTGAGCAGGGGGTGGGACTAGATGACCTCCTGAGGTCCCTTCCAACCCTGATATTCTATGATTGTCATGGGCCTCCCTCAGCTCCCAGCTCGCTTTACACTGCAAACCGGGCAGTGGCTGTGCGCACCTTGCTGTGCGTTATGGCTGGTGATGCAGGCCGGCCTGAGGGCCAGCTGAGATCGGGGCCCTGTTGCACTGCTCCAAAGAGCTCACCCTGGAAATAGACCCGGCAGGCAAAGGGAGGGGAAGGGGTAGGTTACTCCAGCAGAGCGGTGTCAGGTGCCGTGGCTCACTTGCGGGAGGGATGAGCTTACTGGACAGAAAAGGGAAGGGAGGGCTTAGCAGGGAGGGGAAATGCAGGGCAATAGAGTAGTGGAGCAGAGAGCAGGAAGGAAGGATAGTTCTCAATGGGTGTTTGCAGAGCACTGTCGAAGGGCTACAGAACTGACCTAAGAGAGAGGGGGGTGAAGAAGGCTGGGGAGCAGGCAGTGCCCTCGGGCTGCAGGGAACAAAGAGGGCAGGAAGAGCAGAGATGGGGCATGGATTCGCAGGAGAGAGGGGAAAGGAGGGGAGCGAAGAGGGGATGGGGAGGCCGCTTCCAGGCAAAGGAGAGGCAAGAAAATCAGAGGCAGAATGGGAGAAAAGACAGCGACTGGTGTGGAGAGGGATGGACTCTTCTGTGTAGCTGGGAGAGGCAGCTCTGGAAGGGGATCAGATGCCAGGGTGATGGGCCCAGCCTACGGACCTCAGTAGACCTGAAGAGAGAAGAGGGGGATAAAGAGACAGGGGAGGGGGAAGTGAGGAAGGACCCTCCCAGCAGGGAGGTGAGCGAGGGGTGGAGTTATGGCTGCTTCTTTCCTGCCCTTCGGCATAGACATCCAGCATCTCTGTATGTGAGGCTCGCTCAGGGGCAGGATTCGGAGCATTTCTGCTACAATCTCACCGGCTTCTGCAGATCCTGCAGCTAAATCACTGGAGGGAAAGGTAGCAAATAAGCTACAGTACTCCCAGACGCCCCCAGAGCTGCCTGGGGAGCGCCTGAGTCGTGGCTGGGGGAGAGGGACTGGTACCACCCCCACCGACTGTGGTAAAACTGGGGGAGGCAGCGGCTCCCAGCCTACTGCACCCTGGAGGCCTGTGGGTGGAGATGGCAGCCCCCTGCAGAACTGGGGCGGGAGTAACTGCCCCATTCCTGCCGCATCCCCAGGCCTGATCATACCACCAGTGCCTCCATGCGAGCCCCAGGATGCTGAGGGCTTTCCTGGACCCAGGACTCCTCACTGGTTTGGAGAATACAGCACCCCTACAGCCGGGGACTTGTGTGTGCCTCTCCAGCGCTTTGAATCAGTGGTTCCCACCCAACGTGGAGCACGGGGCAGTGTACACAACGCCCTGCGATCAGGCTTCATCCCGCCTGCCTGGGGTGACCTGCATGTTCCCCATCTCTGCAGCTCCCCAGTCCCTGACACTTCCTCCTCTAATCACAGACGGGAGATAAATCACTTGGAGGGAACAAACCTTCCCTTGTTTAAAAGCCTTTTTATTTAAAAAAAAAAAAGTTCATAAATTAAAAACGTCTCCCGAAAGGGCTGATCCCAAACCCACTGGCCCCAGGCGTCAGATCTGCCTAACCTTGCCTCACAGGAAGTGCCCTCACCGCAGACTTTCACAACGCGCTGCTCCCATTATGTGGGTAATTAGACGGGCTTTGGAAATGCAGAGAGCAGGGCTGGAACCTACTGATGCTGCTGAATGTTTAGATTTTGGGGGGGGGGGGAATGTGCCCTGGGCCATAAAAGCAGGAAGGAGGAAGCTGGGAATCTTCCAGCTGAGACCCCCACAGGGTTGACTTAACCCTTTCAGGAACATGGGGCACTTGTCGCTATCTGGGAGAAGCCGTTTGCTAAAGGATGCCCAGGCACTAGAGCAGAATTTGCCTTCCCCAGTGGTGTATGGGAATGCCTGGGCCGTGCACACTCGGGACCCCTGGGCTGTGCACAGTCATAATCCTTGGGCCATGCACAGTCGGAATGCCTGGGCCATGCACAGTCTGGATCCCTGGGTCATACACAATCAGGACCCCTGGGTCGTGCACAGTTGCGACCTCTGGGCCATGCACAGTCGGAATGCCTGGGCCGTGCACAGTCGGAATGCCTGGGTCATACACAATCAGGACCCCTGGGTC
>NW_020664542.1:640745-645875 GCF_002925995.2 Terrapene triunguis | reverse complement strand
CCCCCCCCCCCAAGCAGTGAGATGGCTCCCAGCACAGGACCAATGGTGCTGGGCACTGCCCATACAGAGAAAGATACGTGATCCCTCCTCCCCCTCTATCTCACACATGCACAAACACACACACAAACACCAAGTATCAGGGGGTAGCCGCAGTAGCATAGCTAGCGGGGTTCAGGGGAAGCGGCCACTTCCCCTGACCACCTTCCCCAAAAGTGGCGCCTGCGGAACGGGGCCGCGGGCTGGCTCCCAGCGCTCCCGGCGCTCTGGTGGAACGGGGCTGCGGGCTGGCTTTTGTCGCTCCGGGTGGCCAGCGGAATGGGGCCGCGGGCTGGCTCCCGGCGCTCCGGCCGGGACTCCGGCCCTGAGAGCGTGGCCGGGGGTCTCGGTGCCCCGGACAGCGCTCCGGATGGGGAAGCGGGGTGGCCCTGCGAATGCACCGTTCCGTCTTTCGGCGGCATTTCGGCGCATTTTCTCTGCCGCTCCTCCTCGGCTGCAACCCTGGTGATGCCACTGGGTAGCCGTGTTAGTCTGTATCCACAAAAATAACAAGGAGTCCGGTGGCACCTGAAAAACTAACAGATTTATTTGGGCATAATCTTTCGTGGGTAAAAAACCTCACTTCTTCAGATGCATGGAGTGAAAATTACAGATGCAGGCATTATATAATGACACATGAAGAGAAGGGAGTTACCTCAGAAGTGGAGAACCAGTGTTGACAGGGCCAATTCGATCAGGGTGGATGTGATCTACTCCCAATAATAGATGAGGAGGTGTCAATTCCAGGAGAGGCAAAGCTGCTTTTGTAATGAGCCAGCCACTACCAGTCCCTACTCAAGCCCAAATTAATGGTGTTAAATTTGCAAATGAATTTTAGTTCTGCTGTTTGTCTTTGAAGTCTGTTTCTGAAGGTTTTTTGTTCAAAAATAGTTACTTTTAAATCTGTTATAGAATGTCCAGGGAGATTGAAGTGTTCTCCTACTGGCTTTTGTATGCTACCATTCCTGATGTCCAATTTGTGTCCATTTATTCTTTTACGTAGGGACTGTCTGTTGGCCAATGTACATGGCAAAGAGGCATTGCTGGCACATGATGGCATATATAACATTAGTAGACGTGCAGGTGAATGAGCCCTTGATGGTGTGGCTGATGTGGTTGGGTCCTTTGATGGTGTTGCTAGAGTAGATATGGGGACAGAGTAGGCAACGAGGTTTGCTACAGGGATTGGTTCCTGGGTTGGTGTTTCTGTGGTGTGGTGTGTAGTTGCTGGTGAGTAATTGCTTCAGGTTGGGAGGTTGTCTGTAAGCGAGGACTGGCCTGCCTCCCAAGGTCTGTGAGACACCAGGAACCGCTGGCTCTTTGCCCCTCCCTGGATAGTGGAGCAGGAACCTCCCTTAAGTGGTAGTTACAGAGGGGTCCTCAAAGCCTCCCCTCCCCCAGCTGTGATATGAGGATCCTACTAACACCTATCCCAATACTGAAATCCTCTGCTTCTGCTCCCCCCAGTGAGGATGGGGCAGCCCCTCCTCCCTTGGAAGTGACAGTCCCACTCCAAGAGTGGCATCCTCCTGAATGTGCCCTGAGTGTGCATTCCTAGCCCTGCCACTGGCGTGCTGAGTGACCTTCGGCAAATCACTTTCCCTCTCTGGGCCTCGTTTTCCCTTCTGTAAAATGGGGATAATGATATAAAGTGATTTGAGATCTACAGATAAAAAGTGCTAGATAAGAACTAGCTATTCGTTTTGGAATGAAAAGCTGAAAATTTCCACGAAACAACGATTCTGGCAAAATGTGTTTTGATAGTGTCAAAACATCAGTTCCGACAGTATCAAGCCATTTCATTTTGATTTGTTTTGTTTAGACTTTTATATTAAAACACTAAATATAATATATGTGCATAATATTAATTATATATAATTATGTTTAATGTTTTATATTATATTAAAAGTCTAAAAGAAATGAATCTAAAGGAAACATTTTGACTTTTCCCCATATAATAATTTCATCCAAGTTGACGTGCCCACGAAAGGTTTCAGTTTCAACAAAACTGCATTTTTCGAAGGGAAACTGTCCTATCAAAAAGTTTGGACCAGATCTAGTTATTAGTATTGCTGAAGGCTGGGCACTATGCCAGAGTGGAGGGGGAAGACGGGAAAGAGTTTAGTCTGATTTTGATTCTCTGCTGATTTGTAATGAGGGAGATACGCTGCTTTGGGGGAGACTGGTGCATTTTATGAGTGGGGAAGTGTGTAGTCGGAAATAGGAGGGAAGGAATGTGTGTTGGGGGCAGGGGGTTCATTACATCTGTAAGAATAAATGTGCCTATCTGATGCTCTGTTCCAGCTGTTTGATATTATTTTTGTTGTAACAGTTCCCCAAGAACCTCGCTGTCTCAGCTATGCCCGTGTTGTGAGGTGTCATATCTCTAGAGCCTGCCCAGTCTAATTGCGGAAAGCTTTTGGCAGTGGTAATGTGCTGCGTGTATCGATCAGTTCTCTTACAGTGCTGTCAACTGCTCAAAGTTCCGTTTTAGCTGTTAATGGGCTTCCCTCTTTAACGGTGATTTGGAAATCCCTCCACTTCAGGAATTCCCTCTTTTACAGCTCTCAAGTAAATGCCCAACATGCCTCACTGGACCATTCATCTCTTCCGTAAGGGACTTCGTCTCCATGACAACCCAACTCTGCTGGCCGCACTGGAGTCCTCAGAGGTTGTGTATCCAGTCTACATTCTGGATAGAAAGTTCCTGATGTCTGCAATGAATATGGGAACTCTGCGCTGGCATTTCCTGCTGCAGTCCCTCGAGGATCTGCAGAGGAACCTAACTAAACTGGGCTCTTGCTTACTGGTTATTCAAGGAGAGTATGAGTCAGTTCTTCGAGACCATGTTAAAAAGTGGAACATTACCCAGGTGACTCTAGATGCTGAGATTGAACCATTTTACAAAGAGATGGAGAGGACCATACAAGTTCTGGGGGGAGAGATGGGATTTGATGTGCTTTCTTTGATGGGCCACACGCTTTATGACATCAGACGGTACGTAACTGCCACAAGGCAATTTCTCAATGATCTTTTGTTTATGTTTAGTTTTAACAAATATCAGTGGGAAATGCCTAGTGATTCTGATTCTTTTAGATTCTAATATTTGAGCTTTTAGAGAGTTGAGCTTCCTGGGATGAATGTAACATTGTGTGTCAGTCAGTAAGGACCAGAGGAGGGAATGTACATGAATTGGAATTGGAATTAGAATTGGGGCTGTGACTTGGTATGCTAGTTATAATGTTTTATTAATATGCACCCTTTGGCCCGTGGGTTTAGTTCAATCCTTTATATAATCTACTCTTTAAAAAACAAAATCTAAATCGGCAGGGAAGGATGCAATTATGGTTTTTTTACCCATTTCATCTGATTATATCAGTGTTTATTTTCAAGCATTAGAGGTTTTCTAATCAACTTAATGTTTTGCCCATGAAAGAAATTAAAATGCAAACACCACCAATCAGATACTGTTTGTGGTTTATTCAAAACCGAATGGCTGCAGATATTGGAGATTTATTATGAATTTGGAGATCAAATCGTGTTTTGCATTATTAATTAATAAACTGCTGATCCTGTAGACACTTGCGCATGTGAGCAAATCTGTATATATGGAGTGCCCTGTTGAATTCAATGGGGTATTTGCATGCATACATGTATTCACGTGGATAAGCATTTACAGGATTGGGGCCTCAGTAATTGATTGCTGGACAGAAGTGACAGGAAACGAGGGGTTCATCAACATTTTAACTTCTCCTGTCTGCATATTTGATGATTGCTAGTAGATAGGTTAATTGAATTGTTTTTGGCTGGAGGATTAAATTTATGATTGCTTGTGGTTGCTATGGAGAGATGGAAATCTGTCAAGGTCTGAAACTACATCTTGTTCCCCATGGGAAGAATTCCCTGTGGCAACAGAGAGGCCCGTTTTAGTCACTGCCACTCCATCTGGGTCCTGGGCTCTGCCCCAACAAAGCAAATTGCATGATTGAGGCTTTGAGTGGTCACTATCTTCCATAATAAGGCTGATTTCTCTTCCACTCCTCTATACATCACATACCACAAAAAGAGTTGTGTGGCCTTTGGTTCTTGCAAGTGTCATCTGTGGCCAGGAGAATTCCTTTTTGTTTTACATTTCTTGCTAGTGCAAAGATTTTAAGTGGATTTAAAAATAAAAAACATTTTGGAAACCAACATGGATCTAATCCATTGAAATTAATAAAAACCGAGTCTTTCCAATTCTACTCATAGTCTGTTTAAAAAATTGTAAAACTTGCAACCCTGCAAGTGGATTGGTCCAAGTGGACCTGAACACTTGCACAGAATTCCATTGAAGTCAGTGGGGCTTTGCATGAACACACTGGACTGTGACATCTGTACCGGGAACCTCATAACAGGGATGTTCCATCTCTATGCTATAGCCAGTTTATTCATCAGCTCTGCCTGCATGACTGACACCTGCCGCTTCCATTTTCTAAATGGTTTATATTCATACTACAAGTGGTCTTGTCTTTTCAGGATTTTGGACATGAATGGTGGGACTCCCCCCTTGACATACAAAAGATTTCTTCATATCCTCTCTGTACTCGGGGACCCTGACATGCCTGTACGAAACCTTACAGCTGAGGATTTCCAGTAAGTAATTTTCATACAGCAAAAATAGACAACCCAATAAAGAGCTCTTTCTCTCTTATCATCACGAGGGAAGGATTTGGCCAGTTTAAATGACACTATTAGATGATATATTGCATTATTTGAACATGTAATTAAATAATGGGTTGTATGTATAAAGAATGTGCAACTGTGACTAAGAGGGCTAAAATAATAATAATACTTAATACTAAATTATTATTATTTATTATTTATTGCATAGCACCTAGGAGACCAAGTTATGGACCGGGTCCCAGGGCCGGCTCCAGGCACCAGCTTCTCAAGCAGGTGCTTGGGGCGGCCGTTCCGGACAGGGGCGGCAGTTCCAGGTATTCGGCGGCAATTCGGCGGACAGTCCCTCACTCCGCCTGGGAGTGAAGGACCTCCTGCCGAATTGCCGCCGCAGATCGCGATCACGGCTTTTTTTTTTTTTTTTTTTTTTTTTTT
>NW_020664542.1:514103-640645 GCF_002925995.2 Terrapene triunguis | reverse complement strand
GCCAAAACCCTGGAGCCGGCCCTGCCGGGTCCCCATTGTGCTAGGCACTGGGCAAACACAGAACAAAAAGACAGTAACACTTGGATGTGTAAGCAAGGGAATATTGGTGGCATTACCTCAGTATGTGACATTGGTGAGACCATTATTGGGATACTGTGTCCACTTCTGGTGTCCATACTTTAAAAAGGATGTTGAAATAATTGAAGGGGTTCAGGGAAGAGCTACAAGCGTAATTTGAGGTCTGGAAAACCTGCATTATAGTGAGCCGTTAATGAAGCACAATCTATTTAGTTCATCCAAGAGAAGATGGTGACTTGATCATGGCCTATAAACACCTACATCAGGAGATGGTTTCTAATAGCAGAACACTTTTTAATCTAGCATACAGAGGCATGACATGAGTCAATGGCTGGAAGTTGAAGCTAGACATAATCAGATAGATTTTTACAAGTGAAGGTAATTAACCACTGGAACAACTCTATTCTGTATAAGTCTTATATCATGCTTCTCAGCATAGTATCTGAGCACCATCCCACAGTGCATTATGCAGTGACAAACATCCGTCATGTGTTGCTTGGTCTCTCATTCTCTCCCCAGGGGAAAAGCATATGCAGTGGAATATCTTGTTTAATAGATATTTAAAAAAAAATACATGTTGCTATGTGCTTGTTAGAGAAGGCAAGGTCTATTGGAGTGGAAGGTGGTATGGTTTGTGATGGTCCTTAGTTCCTCGGGCAGTTCATTTCACTGTCTCAGTCTGACCTCCAAGGAAGTTTTGTCTCCTGCACAGACAAGCTTTACCCTTACAGTAGATAGTTCCATTGGACCAGAGGAGTGGATTTGTTGACCACAGTCTACACATCCTGGAGTTTTAGGCTCTTTTCGATATTGTGGGCCATGCCATGGAGTTCCTTGAAGATAAGGACTGAGACCTTGAACTTGATTCAACATTCTATGGCAAGCTAGTGTAGGGAACGGAGGACGGGTGTCATATATTCCAGGTAGCCTGTGATGCTGAGGAGACGCATAGCAGTGTTCTGGACTAGTTCTGTTTTTTAAGTGCTGAAACTCATGCCCAGGTGTGTTGCATTGCTGTAGTCCAACTGAGAAGTGACAAAGTCTTGAATAACAAGCCAGGTTATCGGCCACCAGGATGGGACGGAGTCTCCTAACCAATCGGACAGGATAGAAAGCATTACTAGTGAATGCTGCTGTCTGAGAGCCTAGCATCACCAAGGAGTCCAAGAGTACTCCTAACTGTGAACTGAATTGACCAACTGTGGGTGTGAACCTTCAACCAAATTCTTCAAAATGCCCTGCCCACCAGTGTTGCCTCTGTCTTGCTCGGGTTCAGCTTCCACCAGCTGTACTTCATCTGTGAGCTGATCTCATCCAAGCACTGGGCCATCTTGATGGTAGTGGTGTGTCATATGTGGTGAAGGACAGATAGAGCTGTGTGTCATCTTCATATTGCTGGCAGCTGAGTCCATGTTTTCTGACCAGTTCACCTAGTGGCTGCATGTCAGTGTGGTAAAGACCTGGAGAGAGAATTGATACTTGTGGCATTCTACAGCTGAGAGGTCTAATAGTGTAGGTTTAGTTTCCCATCACTTCTTGTTGGGTACATCCCTCCAGGAAGGACTGAAACCATTTTAGTGTATTACCCTGTTTCCCTGTTTCAGGTGAGACAGTCGTGCCCAATGGTTTACAGTGTTGAATGCTGCAGAGAGGTCCAGGAGGATGAAAATGAACATTTGTCCTTCATCAATTGACATAAGGAGATCATCCATCTGTGCCACTAAAGCGGTTTCGGTCCTCTCTCTGGGCCTGAATCCAGATTCTGCCAGGTCTAGATTATTGGATTCAGTTAGATGAGCTTGTAGTTGGCATTTAGCTAACTTTTCTGTGAGCTTGCTTAGGAATGGGAAGTTTGACACTGGGTGGTAGTTGGCTAGAGCTGATGTAACTAGAATGGGTTTCTTCAGTGTTGGCTGGTCTGTTGTGTGTTTTCAGGAGGAAGGGAATGACTAACTAAGGGATGTGGTGGAATCTCCATCACTTGAAATCTTTGGATGTCTCTTTCTAAAAGATACACTGTAGCTAACCCAGAAATCATAGGTTTAATGCAGGAATCACTTGGTGAAATTCTGTGGCCTGGGTTTTGCCAGAGTTTCTACTATATAGTCATAGTGGTCCCTTTGGTATTTAAAATCTATTAATTTAATGCACAAGGGGCCAGAGTTAAGGTTACACAGGCATTTATTTCATCAGACCTAGCTGATGCAGTAGACAAGATTACATTGTGTGTGTGTGTGTGTGTGTGTGTTTTCTCTCATGCACACAGGTATTACTGAGGGAAGCTGAGTCAAAGAGATACGTTTTTTATTATGTTCTGAAAGCAGTGAAGTTAGTGATCCAGAGGGGAGTTGCATCAGGGCAGGAAAGATGGTGTAGTAGATAGAGCATTGGACTGGAATTTCAGACACCTGGGTTCCATTCCCATCTCAGCACAGACTTCCTGTGTAACCACAAGCCAGTCACTTAATCTACCCTGTGCTTGAGCTCCCATCTGTAACATGGCCCTCACAGGGGTGTTGTGAGGATAGAATTAATTGATTATGGTGAGACCCCCAGATATTACTTAGTCCTGCCATGAGTGCAGGGGACTGGACTAGATGACTTTTCAAGGTCCCTTTTAGTCCTATGAATCTGTGACTACAGTGGTGAGAGCCATGTGAGTAGATAGATAGATTGGCTTATGGGTTCTCTTACACTCTGTTTACTTTTCCTTATTTTTTTAATTCCTGGTTACCTTTTTAAATGCATGATGAAAGATAAAGAGGCTCATTCTTGCATAGATCTGCACTGCCTTCCAGTTCATTTTCAGGTGACACTGAAACGTGGCTGCACCCATGTTTCAGGGTGAGTAAAAAGGCCTTTTGTAACATAACTCTCTTTTTGATGTGGGTGCTGGATGACTCAGGGCCCCTGACTGACCCTCTTCTTTTCCTTCCTATTTGAAGGGAGACACCCCACCCTGTTGCGCATCCATCATCGGAGGGGGTGGGGCCAGCCCCAGCAGCAGAAATGTGGGATTGCTCAAAGGTCCACAGCTCTGGGAGACCAGGAGCACCCTGAAGGGCAGGGGCAGAGGGGAACCTTCTGCTGGATTAGCAAGGGACGGATGGGGAGGACAGTTGAAAGGAGCGACTTTGCCTCCTGCCCCTGATAAAACCTATCACAGCACAGGGAGGCCCATCTCCAGAGGTAGGAGAGACAGCAAGGGGGTGGGGCAGGAACAGTGGGTTTAGAACCTGTCCTAAGAAGCTACAAGCCTGAGGATGGAAGGGAGGAGGCTCTCCCTTCCCGCCCCCAAGACTAGGAGGAGACTGCTGGGGAGGAGGAGCCGGAAGGAAAGCACCTTGGCCCTCCCTGCCACAAACACAGCAGACTGGGAGTGAGATGGGGTGCTGTGCAAGGGCTGTGCTGCAGGGAGCTCAGCAGGCCAGTTGCTGGACCCAGACCTGAGCGCTGCTCTTCTGCATCCTATAGGGCTGAGAACTGCCTCTCTGCACTCCCATCCCAGTGGCAATGATCTGTGCATGTCCCCACTCTTGCCACCACCACAGGTTGGGGTGAGCACATCCCCTGCTCAGACACAACCTATTGCTCACCCTGGCCTTCCCAGATCCAGTGTCACCCTGACACTGTCTAGTGTCACACCACAGTGGGTCTCCCTGTGTCCTTGCTTGGACTCATTCATCATGGAAGGGTCTGCTCAGAGGTGCAGCCACAGGAGATGAGGGAGGCATGTCCCCCGACTTTTCACTATGCTGCTGCTGTCTTCTTTAGTGGCTGCAGGAGAGGCTCATTCCATCTCCTGATCACAACTCCACGCTAACGTTTTTCAAGGACGCTGCAGACGGCGACCCCTGACTACGTTACCCCTCTTGCTCTGGCTTATTGCTCTGGTTGCATTGCCCTGTACCATGATTAAAGAGGAGACAGGAGTGATCTCCTTGGCATGCTGGATGGGAAGTGCTCTTCCTCCCTCCTCTTCATCATGTTCTCTCTTTGAAAGAAGCCTCTCTTTTCAATTAGGAGATGTAAGCCTCCTCCTGAGCTGTGCCTGGCTGAATGTTACAGGGTGCCCCTCCCCGAGGATTTGGAAATCCCCCGAGAGAGCCAGTCCCCCTGGAGAGGGGGAGAAACTGAAGGGTTGCAGCGACTAGAGCAACACTTGAAAAATCAGGTGAGTCTCGCTTTTGATGTACCCGTTCCTTTTCCTCTTGCTCTGGATGCTTGCTAATAGCTCCATACTGACCCAGGTTATTATGGCCCTTAGCCCTGCTGCAGATGGCTGGGTCTGATCGCAGCTGGCAGAGAGGCTGGCCATAAAGGATCACTCAGCACCAAAGCACCTTGCTTCATCCCAGCTCTTGGCTTCTGGCAGGGCTGACATCCCTGGGCTGGCATAGATGTCTCCAAGCAAACAACTCACGTCCTCCTGGCATTTCAGAAGCCACCTACCAGGCTAAGTGGAAAAGATCTGTAGTTTGGTACAGTCACACCCAAGTGGACCCTCTTATACATTCAGAATACTCCTCTGACAAGACCTGTCAGCTTTTTGGGGGAACCTGAGCTTTTGGGGGCCCATAGAGTAGAAGCAACCTGGTCTCTGGCCTCACACAGAAGGTTGATGTACACCTCTACCTCAATATAACGCTGTCCTTGGGAGCCAAAACATCTTACCGTGTTAGCATTCAGCTCAGACTGTAGATGGGCCTCCATTGTGTAGCAGAACATATACAATGCACACATGACCACCCAGAGAGAGATAAGGGTCTCTTTCCTCCTGCCTAACAGAAGCATGTTTGTCACCTTCTCGTGACTTGCCTTAACTCATAAAGATGAGCCTGGGAGCTTAAATTCCTAACTGTACTAGACACTAAAAATCACGGACTCAGTAGAGATACTGGTTTTGTGTCTCGTAACAACAATCTGTAACCCACTAGCCCTCCTTTGTCCTATGCCTGCAGCGGTGTTAATTTCCCGCTTCATCTTGAATAGGCTCTTGTAACATCTGTTAAGTCCTTATGCTTAACAATCTGTCCCACCTTGTATTTAGCTGTGACACTCAGATTGCCTTTCTAGATCTGAAGAAGAGCTCTGTGGAGCCTGAAAGCTTGTCTCTCTCACCAACAGAAGTTAGTCCAATAAAAGATATTCCCTCAATATTCCCTCAGTCTCTCTAATATCGTGGGTCCAGCATGGCTACAACAAAATTGCAAACAATTAGCAATACATTCATTTTGAAATTATTCTGATGACCAGTGGGCTACTGGCTCTCAGTAGAGACCTCACATGCCACCTACTAGTGCAAACAAACCATTGTGTTTGGTTACATAGGCTTGTCTCATAGGTATCAAATAGGTTCTTGTAACAGGTTGTAAAGCCTCATCCTTTTGGCAGGTGATGATCCTGCTGGAAAGTGGCTTTTGCTGATTCACAATTGCAGGGGGGAAATTTCCCTACTAGCTATAATAAAAGTGGTAGTGGCTTTCCCTGGGAGATATGGGCTATGGCTACACTGGCGCTTTACAGCGCTGCAACTTTCTCACTCAGGGGTATGAAAAAACACCCCCCTGAGCGCAGCAAGTTACAGCACTGTAAAGCGCCAGTGTAAACAGTGCCCCAGCGTTGGGAGCCGTGCTTCCAGCGCTGTAAGCTAATCCCCTCGTGGAGGTGGAGTACCTGCAGCACTGGGAGAGCTCTCTCCCAGCGCTGGCGCGCAACCACACTCACACTTCAAAGCACTGGTGTGGGAGCGCTTCCACGGCAGCGCTTTGAAGTTTCGAGTGTAGCCACGGCCTTAGAGTGTGGGCTGAGCTCTCCTCAAAAGGAGGAACCCCGGGTCATCAAAGTCTAAGTAGAAGACTTGGGTTACATTTTGTATTTCATTTTGATTTGAGTTCTTTTCACACATAATGCCCACCTCCAGGAAGGGGCACAGCTTGTGTGGCCTGTGTTTGGAGTGTAGTGGGGAAGCCATCTGCCCACAGCTCTTTTCTGTTTCATTAACAGGACATACGTTGTGGTGTTCTGCCTAAAATTGGTTCTTTTTTTTCTTTTTCTTTTTTTTTAGGGCTGGATAGCAAATTTTACTAAACCAAAAACAATTCCAAATTCTCTGCTTCCAAGTACTACAGGACTGAGTCCCTATTTCAGCTTGGGCTGTTTGTCAGTTCGGAGTTTTTTTTATAGATTATCAAACATTTATGCTCAGGTAAGAAAATGCTGTGTGCAAATCAAGTCAACACAATGGTTATCTAACAGTTTCCTAAAGCCGACTAGTCTCCTCCTCAGCAACAGTCGTATTAATAGTGCAAAGTGGCTTTAGATATTGTTTGGAATATTATCCTTAAACAGATTGAAGCCTTGCCCTGGCTAGGATTTCAAGGTGTGATGTTAGCTCGTGTTACCTAGCTCCATCTAATTAACACTTGCTAAAATTGCAGCCAAGACAAAGGGCTTGGCTACACTTGCGAGTTACAGCGCATTAAAGGAGCCCCGGGCGCACTAGCTCACTACCCGTCCACACTGGCAAGGCACGTAGAGCGCTCTGACTCCGCGGCTAGAGCGCTGCTCGTACTCCACCTTGGTGAGTGGAGTAACGTTTGATGTGCCCCCGCTGGAGCGCCCCAGCGTCAGTGGGAACGAGGTGTTGCATTACTGTGCTCTGATCAGCCTCCGGAAACGTCCCACAATCCCCTTAAGTTAAGTGGCCACTCTTGTCGTTGTTTTGGATATGCCCTTTGAAAGCTCCGTTTGACAGCCGGCTGCTTATCTGCTCCGAGACAAAGCAACCATTACAGTGGAATGCTGTGTGTGAGAGAGAGAGGCGGCGGAGGGGGGGAGGGCTGCTGCTGTCTGAACTTACAAGATAGCATGCTGACCTGCTCTCAGCCCCCCCAAAACCCACTCTCTCTCCTCCCAGATACACACAACACACTCCCTGTCACACTCCACCCCACCCCATTTGAAAAGCACATTGCAGCCACTTGCATGCTGGGATAGCTACCACAATGCAGTGCTCTCTGTGGCTGTTGCAAGACCTGCTAATGTGGCCACGCCAGTGCGCTGTCAGCTGTCAGTGTGGACAGACTACAGCGCTTTCCCTACTGCGCTCTAAGAAGGCTGATTTAACTCAAAGCGCTCTACATCTGCAAGTGTAGCCATGCCCAAAGCAATTGTCCTTTAGTACAGGCTAAAGTAATCAAATTGGAGGGAGGAGGAGAAGCCTAGGGTGTAACTCAACCAGCTAAAATTAAGCTAAAGGTGTCATCCCAGAGTTAGGTGGGGTTCTCAGTCGACAAAACATATGGGTGTTTTGACTGCAGGTCAAGCTAAACAACATCAAGTTTGTCCTCCTTTGCAAATCTTAAATCTTGTATATGCAAAAATATCAGTTTTCATCAGTGCATAACTCAAAAACAGATGTACAGAATTTGCACAACCTTTGAGAAGAAATTACCATTGAGAAGAAGCCTGGAAAATGCCACCCTACACGGAGACTGTTTCACAGTCTGCATGGGCGCAGAGGTCCATTTGGGGGATCCATTTGTGGGAATGAGACCTCACTGTTTCATTAACGTAAAACAGGGGTTCTCATTAACTTTTTTAAAAAGGCTACTCTTCTTCAATGCATGAATCCGAGCAACTATGTATCAATCAGTGCGTGTCTGGTTTAAGGAATCTTAGGTTTTTATTTTTCCTGCAGCAAGAAATCCCAGTATGAATCTATCCTGGAAGGTCAGGGTGTTGCAGAAAATTATTCTAGAAGGTCAGGGAATATTGAGTTTTAGAGGTTTTCAGCTCACTCTGTTTTGGTGCTGGAAACTTTGTTTCAAACCTTGGCTCCTTGGATTCAACAGTAAAATGCTATAAAGCTAGCAGATGTTTTCAGCTATATTCTCTGGGCCAGATCATCAGCTGGTATAAATTATTGTGGCTCAACTGAAGTTAATGGCCCTATGTCTCTGTTGCAGTCAAAGAACCACTCTCTGCCACCTGTGTCACTTCAAGGACAGCTTCTGTGGAGAGAATTCTTCTACACAGTGGCATCAGCGACACCAAACTTTACCAAAATGGCGGGGAACCCCATCTGCCTTCAGATCAACTGGTACCAGGATGCAGAGAGACTCCACAAGTGGAGAATGGTAACGTGCTGCATTCCCATTTGAGTAGAACTGATGCATTTATTTCTCTTGTTGGCTATTTCTAGTGCAGCACAATGTATGCCACAGGTGAAGGAACAGAAGTTCGACACTGTGTACAGTCAAGCATGAGGGTTTATTACACACAGCGCTGGTGGAGTGTCACTCCGCTTATTAGGCTCAGTGAGACACTGCTAAACAATTGATTACAATAGATTATATAGGGTGCCAATGGGCGGAGAGAAGCGACGGGGTGGGAGTTCCCGAGCCCCTGGATAGGTTCTAGCAGCAAGACAAAATGAGCACAATAAACCAATAGTCTAAAAGATTACATAATGGCTCCGCCCATAGCTCAGGTTAACATGTTTGCTAATACACAGCTGTTATCCCTCAAAATTCTCCTCTTGCAATGTATAAGTTAAATCCTGATTTCAGGTCCATAGGAATGACGGTGGCTCTTTCCAGACAGATTGGCCCACAGGTACATTCCTCGAGGGTCTTAAAGCAAAAAGAAAAGTAACCAGCAATGACAATCGTGTATGGTTTACCAATGCATTCCTGCGAACTATGATTGGCATCTGTGAGGGACGGATGCCATAACTCAGGCTGTCATGTTAGGCCTCTCCCTGAACCCTGGTCGGCACTCGGGGAGTATGTACAGTTATCTTCTCCTGAACCAGGGAGCAGACTTTAAGGCCCCTCTCAGTGAGTTATGTGACTATAACTCATGATAAGCCTCCTAATTACTGATCTCCACCTGGAGTTACACTGTCTCAGCTTATTTTATGTATAGTTGAACAAACAAGGTTGTTTCCTGTTTATCCCAGCTTTTCTTTAGCCATGTATTGTCCATTGTTAACTAGGCCTCATGCCTCAGACCAGGCCGTGGAGTTTGGGCCTATGTGAAAGATTCTTAACAGAGACTGGTCAAGATCTTACATACACATTATTGGGATTTTGGCCCTTCAACAGGACTGTGAATAGCATTTAAAAAAAAATCAAGCCTCTGGGTACAACATACATTTTATAGAGTATCTTTCATGCAAACTATATCCCAAAGTACTATAGAGAGTTAAATGCTTAGGAAGTGATTGACTTCATCAAGGTTTATATTGACAAGAGAATTGAATATAGCCCATCTACCTTTTAGACACCTGAGCACAGGGCTGGAAGCCAGGAGACTCTGAGTCCTATTCCCGCTTGTTCTCCTGACTGTCTGTAATACCCCAATGAGAAAATTCAGAAGGGTTGAAGGAGGAGGAGATCTAACAGTGTCTTCAATATCTTCCACTAAAGGAGAAGGACTCTGTTGGCGTTCCTGCCCCAGGATCTTGCAGTAGTGTTTCACCCGTCATGGCCCCTGGGTATTTTTTATTTCCTGCTGACTCTATGGAGAGTTTTCCAACCAACCAACCAAATAAAACTCAGGGAGCCTAATCTGTATAAGAGGTACAGAATGATAATAATTAATACCTAGCTCTCAGACACAAACTAAGAGCCCGCTCCAGGCCCCTCAGTGCAGTGTGTCCATATAACCATCATCAATATTTTTATCATTTGCTGTTTTTCTTCTTCAAACCACCTGATGAACATTGACTCCTCACTGCACCCCCAAGCCGTTAGCAAGTGTCATTATCCCTGTTTACAGAGAGGAAGATGGGCACAGAGCAATGAAATTACTTTCCCAGGGCCACAGAGAAACTGATCTTCATTGGTGCCAGGATAGGAACTAACCTCTCATTAACCTACATATGCTAACTTAGCCAAGTAGCTCCTGAAAAATAGGCTATTTGAATCCTAACGTCTTCCTTTTAATATCCTAATATCTTTGCATATTCTTATGGCCCTGATGACCTACTGCTACAGGTTTAATCCTTTGCGGCCTTGCACCCTATGTTGTCTCTGCAAAGTGTTATCATTCCTATCTGGTAATGCTTGACACCTATTTAGCATAGGTGTCTATGACGAAGCAAGTTGCTAGCCAGGGGAGAATCACAGAGCTGGGGAATTTTTTTTTGACAAATAGTTTATTTGCTGAAACATGCCGTTTTTGGTTGACTCAAAACAAATTTGCTGAATAGTTTGGGCCCAAAAAACTTTTTGGGGAGGAGGAGGCCTGCTCCCTATAACTTCTGGTGCAGTGGTTATAATAATCCTCTGGGATGTGAGAGACCCAGGTTCAATTCCCCCCTCAACCTGATGTGGAGAAGGGATTTGAGCGTGGGTCTTCTACAACGCAGGTGAGTGCCCAAGCCATTGGTTTCTCAATCTCTCCTGCTGATGCTGTTCCAGTTTGTGTACATAAATAGGTACTTGGATCTCCCACATCCTAGGTGAGTGCCCTAACCATTAGGCTCTAAAGCAGCAGTTCTCAACCCGCGGCCCAATTAGCGCCCAGCTGTGTGCTAAAGGCTGCTGAGCCGCGCAGCGGGATCCAGGTTCCCGGCTGCCCGGCATGGCGGGGTCTGGGCTGCCTGGTCCGGCGCAGTGGGGTCAGGGTCACCAGCCAGCCCCGTGCGGCGGGGGTCCAGGGCTTCCACCCAGCCCCACACAGCGGGTGTCCAGGGTCTGGGGCTGCCACCCAGTTCCACAGGGGTCCGGGGTCAGCGTCGGGGGTACCGGCTGGCCCCATAGGGCTGGGGTTGGGGTTTGGGCTGCCACCCATCTGCCCTGCCACCTGGTCCCACCCAGCCGGGTCCAGCATTGGGGCTGCTGCCCAGCCCTGCATAGCGGGGTCCAGAGTCCCTGCTGCCCGGCCCCCCACCCAGGGCTCCGCTCCTGGCCCCACTCTAGTGGAGGGGTCTCTGGGTGGGAGGCGCTGGGCATAGGAGAGGGGTCGGAGGTGTGCGCTGTAGTTCTCAACCTGCGGCCCAGGTAATACAAAATAGGTTGAGAACCACTGCCCTAAAATCATTCTCATTCTTGTTCCCTAGTCCATTGTGCCAGAATATCCCATACCTCAGTGGCTAAGTCACCCTTCAGTGTGAACAAGGGTTGCACATTGGGCCCTAATGCCTGATCCTCTGACAAAGTGACTGGTCTCTGTGTTTAAAGAAAAGGCAAGAGAGAAGACGCAATTCTGGGAGGTGAAGGAGGGAATGGAGTTTTGTGTATGTTGAGCAGGAGGACTGAAATCTTCTGTGTGTTTTAGGCGCAGACAGGGTTTCCATGGATTGATGCTATCATGACTCAGCTTCATCAGGAAGGTTGGATTCACCACCTTGCTCGACATGCTGTTGCCTGCTTCCTGACTCGAGGAGATCTCTGGATCAGCTGGGAAGAGGGCATGAAGGTTCGCCATCTTTTCTTTCATTGTTCATTGGCCTGTTCCTAAAGGTGCTTTGATGAAGCCCCTGTGAAATGCAAACCTTCTGGAGGAATTGAATTGTTGAGCAATCATAGAATCATAGAATTGTAGGACTGGAAGGGACCTCGAAAGGTCCTGTAGTCCAGTTCCCTGCACTCATGGCAATGTTTTATTATACTGTGCTCCTGTGGTAAGGTTATGTTAGAAGTATTATATTATTTTTAATACAATAGTGCTCAGAAGCCCCAGTTGAGATATGGGCTCTGTTGTGCTGGACGTTGTACAGATACATGCATCATAAGAGGCAGTTCCTGCCCTGCAGAGCTAATAATCTAAATAAACCAGACAAAGATTGGGAGGGGAAATAGAAGCACAAAGGGAAGTGACTGGCTGAGCCTCGCATAGCAGGCCAGTAGCAGATCCAGGAACAGAACCCAGGTCTCCTGAATCCTGACTCCAGGTATAAAAATCCAAATTCCAGCTTACTAGCCACAAGAGAGAAAAACAAATACATATGCACATATCAGCATAGTCCCTACCCATGCCTCCTAACCACGTCCTAGGTCCCCGAGGTGCCTGCAGGTCTTTGCTTCACCATAGCCTGCCCAGACTGACTTCCTTCTAGTAATATATCCCAATAGTTCCCAGCCTCCCCTGCTCTTAAAGGGATAGCACCCTATTTCAGTGTCTTTTTAACAGCCTTTGTCCTTTATTTCACAGACCTGCATTCTTTACTTCCTTGCCACACAGGTGTTCCCCACCCCCAAGATGTGTTGTTTTCTCTCTCTTTAATTTCTCATGAAATACAGGTGTTTGAAGAGATGCTGTTAGATGCAGACTACAGTATCAATGCAGGAAACTGGATGTGGCTGTCAGCCAGCGCTTTCTTCCATCAGTACACACGCATTTTCTGTCCGGTCCGCTTTGGCAAACGCACAGATCCAGAAGGGCAATATATCCGGTAAGAAGACACAATGTAAGAAGACACAATGTAACAATCCTTTTTTTAATTATTATTATTATTATTCTAGGTACTTATTTGGCACCTGCTACTGTAGTACCTGAGTACCTAGCAGTCTTCACTGTCAGTATCCTGTAGTCCAGTGGGGTAGGGCAGAGCAATTATCCCTGTTTTACAGATGGGGCACAGAGTGACTAAGGGACTTGCGCAAGGTCACACGGGAAGCCTGTGGCAGAACAGAATATTGAGCATGTGTCTTCCAAGTCCCAGGCCGGCGCGCTCACCACTGGGCCATCCTTCTTCTCTAATGCAATAGTTTATCAGTCTCTACCACGCTTTCTGGTCCTGTCCTTGTGCGTTTTAGCAGAAGCCTGCACTGGGATTCAGGAAAGCTGGATTCTAATCCTGCCTGTGCCACCGGCCCAGTGGGTGACCTTGGGCAAGTCACTTTCCCCGTTCTGTGCCTCAGTTTCCCCATCTATAAAATGGGGATCATGCTTCTGACCATCTTTGTGAAACATTTTGAGAGTTACTGATGAAAAGCACTGTAGGTCATTAGTGTCTCATCATTGCTGATAAAGATATTGATCAGGCTTATGTTAGTATTTGGTCCTGCCATGCGGGCAGGGGACTGGACTCGATGACCTCTCGAGGTCCCTTCCAGTCCTAGAATCTATGAATCTATGTTTAAGTAATTGGCAATTTTACAATAGACTTCAATAAGAACAGGATCCGGCGCTAACTAGGTATTTGTGTCTAAGCATACATTCTCCTTTTTCCCTTGCCGCCTCCTGCTGTCTGATTCATTTAGATCTGTCCCAAACTCTTACAGCTGAGACTGACATGCTGAAATATAAACATGGTTGCTTAGCACTCTTGTGCATTGAAATACTCAAGTATTTGCCTAGAGAATTTAAATATATACATATATATATGTATGTAATTTTTTTTGTAGAAAATACCTCCCAGTGCTAACGAATTTTCCTTCCAAGTACATCTACGAACCTTGGACAGCACCAGAAGAGGCACAGAAGCAAGCAGGATGTATTATAGGTAATTCTGAGGCCATGTTAAGGATTTTGCTACTGATACGGTTGTGTGAAATAAGTATTTGCTTGAGACAAAAACGTAACATTTGAAACAAGGAATTGGCCCTGACATTCTGAAATGGATTAGCCTAACATTTTCGGTTGTTTCAGCTCTCAGATAAAGATGACTCATTATTACACACTGCACAGGGCCGGCTCCAGGCACCAGCCGACCAAGCACGTGCTTGGGGTGACACCTTAGAAGGGGCGGCCAATGTTGGGGTGGCGGGGGGCGCTCGCAGTGGTTTTTTTTGTTTGTTTGTTTGGCAAGGCGGCACTTGAGGGGTTTTTTTTTTTTGTTTCGGCTGGGCGGTGGGGGGGGGGCCTTCCCGGCGCGGGGGGGGTGGGCCGGCGCGGCCCGGCGCTGGGGGGGGGGGGTTGGGCGGCCCGGCGCAGCGCTGGGGGAGGGGGGGTGTTACGGCGGGGCGGCGCTCTTCTTTTTTGCCTTCGGCGGCAAAAAAGTTAGAGCCGGCCCTGACACTGCAATATGACTTCAGGGTCTGCTGTGCCTTAATATTGTCCCGTGTGCCAAACCTAATGCAATCCCTCAGGCTGTTGTCTGTCAGATGTACTCACATGGCCCCCATTGCGATAGTCTCTGAATGCCAAGCAATGATCAATATATCCTCCTCTGCTGCTGCAAGGTAGAGATGTGCTGTCATCCCTGTACTACAGATGGGGCGTTGAGGCCCAGAGAGACAAAGGGCCCAGGCTCACACAGGAGGTCTGTGGTGGAGCTGGGCACTGAATCTACTGCTCCCAAGTCCCAGGCTAACACCCTAACCACTCAGCCATCCTACCTCTGAATATGTTGCTATACATCACGCTGTGGTGTCTTCACACTGGGATAAAGAGGGATAGGGCTGGAGGGTTGTGGGGATTCGTAATGGTTTTTGCACAGTGAAAACATGCTGAGATTGTGGCTGAAAACCGGAAAATCAATGGCAAAACTCCTATTGACTTCAATGGAGCCAGGATTTTGCTGTGTGTCTGTATTTGAGGCATGAACCGGGGAGAGGAAGGGTAGCCCAGTGATTAGGGCAGGTGCCTATGACTGGGAGACGTGGGTTTAAGTCCCTGCTCCTCTACAGGTTTCCTCTGTGACCTTAGGGAACTCATTTAGCTTTTCTGTGTATTCTGTATCTGAACAATGGGGAAAACAGAATTCCCTACTTCACAGGGGTGTTGTGCAGATTCATATGTTGCAGAGTGTGAAGCACTGAGATACTATAGAAACAGGGGCCATATAAGTACCTAAGATAGATACGTGACAAGCAAGCCTGCTGTGGTTATGCCAGCAGCATCCTCTCTGAATGCTTGAGTAAGGAAGCCACAGACAAAAGCATAACTGATTTCTATCACTGAACAGTTCAGCTATGTCAAATTTCAACAAGGAACAGCTGTTACATGTCCACTCTCTCTCTCAGATTTTAAGGGTCCCCTCTCCTATCAATAGACGCAGCTATAATGCCAGACACAACACTCTGAACTTTCCTAAGCAAGCCACTGGGCCAAAGAATGCTAAAACAATGATGCTGAGAACAAAGAAACTCAGAGGATCAAGCTTCCAAATCTCATTTCTGCCTCAAGGGCCTTTCTTGGTTGCTCCTCCAGCAGAGGGGCCATTCAATACAGCATGAGACCTATGGAGAGATCACGGCTGCTATCTTAATCCAAGTAACGTCCTGCCCAGACATAGTTCTTCCAGGGCCACTAGCATAACCAGCGGCACTAGTGGCCCAGGTGTCTGCAGCCTAAAATACCAGTACCTCGGACATGGACTTGCTGCAAGAGGGAAGGGTTTATCTGCAACTTCTCTCTCACCCCGAGCAGACATGCACTGGAGCAGCGGTAATTTGGCACTCTCTATATATGTATCTAATAGCAGCACGATATCTTGGCTGGGATTTCAAAGGTGTAAGGGAATTAGTAATAATTGCACTGAGGTAGCACCTAGAGACCCAATTATTGATCAGACCCCAATTCATAGATTCCAAGGCCAGAAGGGACCATTGGGATCATCTAGTCTGACCCCCTACATAGCACAGGTCAGAGACCTGCCCCCCAAATAATCCCTAGAGCCGATCTTTCAAAGAAACATCCCATCTTAATTTTAAAATTGTCAGTGACGTAGAATCCACCACAACCCTTGGTAAATTGTTCCAATGGTTAATTACTCTCCCTGTTAAAACGTACACCTTATTTCCAGTCTGAATTTGTCTAGCTTCAACTTCCAGCCATCGGATTGTGTTGTACCTTTCTCCGCTAGACTGAGGAGCCCATTATTAAATATTTGTTCCCTGTGTAAGTAGCTATAGACTAAAATCAAGTCACCCCATACTCTTCTCTTTGTTAAGCTAAATACGTAGACTCCAGAAGCTCAATCACTAAAATGCATGTTTTCTAATCCTTTAGTCTCTCTCATGGCTCTTCAATGACTCCTCTCCAATTTATCAACATCCTTCTTGCAGCGTGGGCACCAGAACTGGACACAATATTCAAGTAGCGGCCGCAACTGTGCCGGTGTGCTAGGTGCTGTACAAAAACAGAAGAAAAAGATGGTCTCTGCCCAAAAGGTGCCCAAATACCAACCCTCTTTTCGTTAAGCAGGTTTTGCCAGGCTAAAAATTCAAAATATATTTTAAAATAACTATTCTAATTAACTCAATAACTTCTTGGCTCATTTCCATCCAGGGAGATCATTCTGTGAAGTGATACTCAGTCTTTGACAGATAATCAAAAAAAGCTACTGCTTGGCAAAAGCCCATCTTAATCAACTCTACTGACTTTAAGAGAGCATTCAATAGTGACCACAGATGGACCCTGTGGAATATTGCTAGAAGCTATGGGATACCAGACAACGCTGATCAACATAATAAGGAGTTTATATGAAGTAGATGTTTGGTAAGATTGGATACAGCCCTGGGTGAGTGGTTCAGTATTGTGACAGGAGTTAAACAAAAGTGTGTTATCCCTAATCCATTAGCAATAGACTGGGTGATGAAACAGGCAACAAAAGGCATTATGGATGGTGTAAGATGGTTAGCGGAGATGAGTTACACAACCTTGACTTTGCCGACGACATTGCTTTACTAAGCATGACGTGGACCGGAATGCTTGCCCTTACATCAGAGTTAGAACAGGAAGCAGCAAAAGGTGGATTGAAAGTAGATGCAAAGAAAACCAAGATTATGAAGAAAGGAAGCTGGACAACAGATGCAAGGCTGTAGGTGGATGGAAAATAAATTGAACAGGTAGAAGAGTTCTGCTATTTGGGGAGTGTGATGACATTTGAAGGTGGCTGTGATACAGATATTTATATGAGCCTAGGAAAAGCAAACACCACTTCTGGAAGAATGAACGTCTGGTGAAACAGAGGTTTCTATGCCAAAGTAAAGATTATATTATACCATGCAGTTGTACTAAGCATGCTGCTGTATGGAGCAGAGAATTGGACAATGACAGTGGCTAACAAAAGGAGATTGAAGGCTGCCCATCACAGATGGCTGAGCATGATATTACACATTTCATAGAAAGACAAAATAACAAATGTAAGAGCAAATGTGCCAACAGGACAGGACATATTAGAAAATACCATCAAAGAAAAAAGGTTCAGGTGGTTGGGACATGTATACCATATGGAAGATGGGAGGTACACTAAGCAAGCATTGAATTAGGTATCCATGGGAGGAAAAAGCAAGGAAAGCCAAGAAAGAACAGTGACGGAGGATATTGAATGTGCAGGCATCACCTGGGAGGAAGTACCACAACTCGCAAGCAACCATAGTTAGTGGAGGAACTGGACTTCCTGATGTGTCAGAGACACAGGAGGAACTAAGATCTAAGTGTGACGGTTCTTGTGGTACACAAGACTATGAGTCACCTTGTTACACCTCTGCCTCCAGCATAAAGGAGACTTGCTGGAACTTAACTGGGTGTCAGCTCCCTGACATCACCAGCCTGTTCACCAGCTAACCACCCTCTTCTGGGCAATGCCAGCCCTGACTTTGCCTTGCAGGTTAACAACAGGTGCCCCCAGTCTCCAGGCCCATTTGACACATTCCCCTGTAGCGTCCTGCCCCTTATCCCCTGAGCACTCACCAAATCACCAGGTCTGCTGTCCCCAAGGGAACAGTGTACACGCCAGCTTGTGTGATTCAACACTGGATCAGCACCTGGCTCAATATCACAGCACTGAGATACACTGATAGTGCAAACAAGGATACGTGTATTACCAAAGACTCAAGATTCAAGAGATAGTGAGTAAGGATAATGGAAACAAAAAATTATGTATAAAACAAAATCATCATGTACTTTCTAGAGACTAAACTTACCAGGCTAACCTCCTGTCTAAAAATGTTTACCTCCCCCCTGAAAAGTTAAAGTCACGGGGGCAGCATTTCAATGGAGGTTAGTTGTGATCCCATTTTCATTAATGTAAACATACTGCCCATTTACTTCCTTGGTGTAGGATAATGAGCTGTCTTTTTTGTTTCCCAGATAAAGTCCAGTGAATCCTTGATATGCATCTCAAGATATTCCTCTACTGTGTTTCTCTGCCTGTTAGTTCCTTTCTGAAATTCTTACAATCCTTCATCTGTGTTCAGCTTAGACAGGTGATGGGAGACCCATTGTAAGTGAGACAATACCTAAAGTACATTTCAACAGAGAAACATCCCTTGTCTGACAGAAAATCTGTTTGTCAACTCTGCCTTGATACAGACGTTAAAACATATTTTCAGGATATATATATATATAACTCCTTATATAATATCCTTATCCTTACCCCGGCTTTCATTTAAGATCTCACACAACATTTATTGGTGAACCAGAATGTACATACCGAGAATCAGGATATTTCTGTAATCCCCTTGCCACTTGGCATCAAGAAGCTCTTGGGTCACACTAAGATTTTCTTATTTCTGGTTGTCTTATTATCTCGCCCTCATGCAGAGACTAGCAGAAAACGCAGACTGAAGTGGTGCATACACCCTTGGTACAGGGGTGAATTTAATTCCCAGCTTTCCAGGCTTACCATTTTGTATTCAGTTGAAGAGTAAAAAAATAAAAAGGCATGAATACTTTAATTTCTGGTGCGAATCCTTTTGAAAAGATAGTGTTTAAATAAATCACATTTGTAGAAATGGCTGCCCATATTTTCTGTCAGGTCAAGATTATCCACTCCCTATGATAAACCACAAGGAAGCCAGTGACCGTAATCTGCAGCTC
This sequence comes from Terrapene triunguis, assembly GCF_002925995.2. Classification (NCBI taxonomy): domain Eukaryota; kingdom Metazoa; phylum Chordata; order Testudines; family Emydidae; genus Terrapene; species Terrapene triunguis. The sequence goes on along the minus strand of NW_020664542.1, from coordinate 621,844 downwards.
ATGAAACAGGTCAGAGAAGAACAGTATGGAACAGCACAGCTCACAAGAGGTAAGATAAGCTAAGAGACTGCACATTCAGTGTGATTGCAATACAAGCACTAGCCATGGTTGTGAATTAGTGTGCTCTTTCACTGTGATTGGAATTGTGCTGATAACTGATCATTAGAGCCCCGCGCAGATACAAAAATGCAGATCTGCATCTGCGATCATTAACTTGTATCAGACCATGATCCGCACTCCACATTTTATATATATCCATCAGGGCTGCCCGGGGGGGGGACGGACAAGTGGGGCAATTTGCCCCAGGCCCCGGGCCCCATAGGGGCCCCCACGAGAATATAGTATTCTATAGTATTGCAACTTTTTTTATGGAAGGGGCCCCCGAAATTGCTTTGCCCCAGGCCCCCTGAATCCTCTGGGTGGCCCTGATATCTCACTGTTAGAGCCCTGCGCGGATACAAAAATTTGGATCTGCATCCGATGCACGAGCCGCAAAGATGGTAAACAATACAACCACATCCGCAGATGCAGATATCTGCAGATATAAAACAGATTTGCAGGGCTCCACTGATTTGCAGGGCTCTCTTAGCCACAGTGGTATTGTTCAATTCCAGCTGGTGTTAACTAATCTTTAGAAAGAGTTTTAATAATTATTATTATAATCAGATACTCTTTCTTTGAAATGCCAGATGTGTACCAGTTGTTTTTAATAACGTGAACATTGTAATATGCATATAGTAATACTACAGATTTTACTTCATCTCTCGATATGTAAGACATTTAAGAGAGATTTGCAAATGGGTTTCTAAATCTGCACCTGGCCGTGTACTCTAAACCTATCTTTGTGCTTACAGTGCTCGATTCAGCAAGGTGCACTTAATGCTCCTCCACACTTCCTCAGAAGGACACAACGAATTATAGATTGTCACAGTTCAGGGCAAATGCACCTGTATTCCCAGTCTGTGGTCCAGCCAGGTCACCCACTCTTAGGCTCCTGGATCCCCAGCCAATACCTCTCTTGGGCGGAGACATGTGCCACTCTCCCTTCTGACGCGGGTATTTCCAGGCTGCACAGCTCTCAGCCTTCAGTGCGAATTCCCCAACAAAGTCAGACTGCCTAAGCAGGCCTGCTTTACTTCTCTCCTCAGAGGCTATAAACAGTGTAATTATCCACAGTTAACTTAAAGCACAGCTCTTTCTGCTAAAGCGTTATAGAGAAATCACGTTAAAAACAGTAAAAGAACCCACATCCATGCTAACAAGCTTACCAGAGACCACTCCAACCAGGGCTCTGGCAGATGATCAGTCCTTCAGACTCCACCAAGGGGTTTTCTGCGGTCAAAGTTAATAACCATCTTGGCTCAGAACAAGAACCTTCATGAGTAGGTCAAGTCCTTCCAACCCTTCCCCAGAAGAACTGGGGCCTCCTTTGGAAAAGATGGTCCTGTCCATTTGCTGGTTCAGAAAACAGGCCTTGAGTCAGTTTAAACTCAGGCTATTTACCCAAAAGTCCTTTCTTTGTCTGCTGGTCTCTAGAGAATCCAGTTTGAATCCAGTATTACACCGAACTACAATCTCACCAGCCAGTATACTTCATCTGTACAGCCAATATAGATTACATACCACCAATTACATGCTGTAAATACTGATCTACAAATCTGGTCACCAGTGGACCAAATAATCACCTCTGTATAAAATGTCTGGTAACAATGAGGAATGCGGAGTTCTCATTTCTTCTCTATACGTTGCACACATACACACTCATACAAATGCACAAAAAATTATGCCCAAAGAAATGGGGTGGGGGAAAGGGAGAATGGGTTCATTTATGCTGTGATTGAAAGGATTACAACTTTGTGGGAGTGAATGGAAACAGAAGAAAGTGCTGTACGTGCACTGGCACTGAAAGAGTTACATTTGCTGAGGAATGTAAAAACGAAATGGTTAGTTGGCATAAACTGAGTGTTCACTAGGGTTATTCAGAACCATCCAGATTTCCAGACGTGGTATATTAAGTATCCATTTTGCTTTGGGAAAAACAAAGGAGCATGATGTACTTTTAATATGTGATTTAGTTAGACTCCTTGGCTTATTACACCCTAAAGAGACCTCAAGTTCATAAGGGATTGTGGACTGAAACATCTGGAGTATGACTGAGCAGATTCCTTCCCAAAGGTCATGGATTTTGGATGATATAGAATGAAAAAGATACAGGGCTCAAATTTTACATTTCTTGCATAAATTTATTGTAATCTTGTGAAAAATGCTATATGATGTCAGAATGAAATGCTTCTCTCAAATATCAGCCTGAGTTTGTTTGAAATCATAACTTACTGGACTCCTTCTAGAACCCATGCCTGTTCCTGAGTGTGTGTCATATTGATGTCAAGGTCTTATTGTTAGTTGTTAGTGTTAAACCTAATAGAATTGCTGAGTACATCTGCTTTTAAAGACGTGTTTCAAGGGGCTGCAGTGAAACTAAGGGTATGTCTACACTACGAGGGTAATTCGATTTTACTTAAATCGAATATGTGGAATCGATATTGCAAAGTCGAACGTGTGTGTCCACACTAAGGACACACTAAGGACAGTAATTCGACTTTGTGAGTCCACACTAACGGGGCGAGCGTCGATATTGGAAGCGGTGCACTGTGGGCAGCTATCCCACAGTTCCCGCAGTCCCCGCTGCCCATCGGAATTCTGGGTCGAGCCGCCAATGCCTTCTGGGTAAAAAAAATTTGTCGTCATCCGTCTGTCACTAACGCCCTCCCTCCCTCCATGAAAGCGCCGGCGGGAAATCAGTTCGCGCACTTTTCTGGTCAGTGACAGCGCGGACGCCACAGCACTGCGATCATGGATCACGCTGCGACCATCGCTGCACTTGTGGCCGTTCTCAACACCTCGCAGCTTATCATACACCTTTCCCTGAGGCAGATGCAGAGAAATCGGGCGAGGAGGCTACGGCACCGCCGTGAGAGCCTGAAGTCGGAGAGTGGCACAGAGCTGTCAGAAACCACGAGCCCCAGCGCCCAGGACATCACGGTGGCAATGGGGCATGTGGATTTTGTTGAACGGCGATTCTGGGCCCGGGAAACAAGCACGGACTGGTGGGACCGTATAGTGCTTCAGGTCTGGGATGAATCCCAGTGGCTGCGAAACTTTCGCATGCGGAAGGGGACTTTCCTCGAACTTTGTGAGTTGCTGTCCCCTGCCCTGAAGCGCAAGGACACCCGCATGCGAGCAGCCCTCACTGTCCAGAAGCGAGTGGCCATAGCCCTCTGGAAGCTTGCAACGCCGGACAGCTACCGGTCAGTCGCGAACCACTTTGGTGTGGGCAAATCTACCGTGGGGGTTGTTGTCATGCAAGTAGCCAAGGCAATCGTGAAGGTACTGCTCCCAAAGGTAGTGACCCTGGGAAACGCGCAGGTCATCATAGATGGCTTTGCCGCGATGGGATTCCCAAACTGCGGTGGGGCTATCGATGGGACTCACATCCCTATCCTGGGACCGGACCACCAGGCCAGCCAGTACATCAATAGAAAGGGCTACTTTTCAATGGTGCTGCAAGCACTGGTGGACCATCGGGGACGGTTTACAAACATCTACGTCGGATGGCCGGGCAAGGTTCATGACGCTCGCGTGTTCAGGAACTCTGGTCTGTTTAGACGGCTGCAGGAAGGTATTTACTTCCCAGACCACAAAATAACTCTTGGGGATGTGGAGATGCCTACAGTCATCCTCGGGGACCCAGCCTACCCGCTAATGCCCTGGCTCATGAAGCCCTATACTGGCGCCCTGGACACAGAAAAAGAACTGTTCAACTACCGGCTGAGCAAGTGCAGAATGGTAGTGGAGTGTGCTTTTGGCCGTCTCAAAGGGAGATGGAGAAGCTTACTGACTCGCTGTGATCTCAGTGAAACCAATATCCCCATCGTTATTGCAGCTTGCTGTGTGCTCCACAATCTGTGTGAGAGCAAGGGGGAGACCTTTATGGCGGGGTGGGAGGTTGAGGCAAATAGCCTGGCTGCTGATTACGTCCAGCCAGACAGCCGGGCCATTAGAAGATCCCAGCGGCACGCCCTGTGCATCCGGGAGGCTTTGAAAGCTAGGTTCCTGAGTGAGCAGGGCAACCAGTGACTTTTCAGTTTGTGGACAGAAAAGCTGAACCTGCCCCCGTTTCTTTACCCAGTTCATTTTGACTATCCTCTCCAGTTACATACCCCCTTCACCCCCTTCCCCTTCCCAAAAAATAAAATCATTTCGATTTTGTTAATGAACACCGTTGTCTGTGTTGCTGTTTTCGCGGGAATATTTTAAACCGGGGACGCAGACTGTGGCGGGGGGCGGGTTCAGTGTTCTGATGCAAATGATGCTTCTAAACTCCCGGAATGCCAGGCTCCGCACTGGTGGACTGGTTATTTCAATGGAGAACATGAAAAACACCTCCCAGACTGACCAGGGTAACCAGTGACTGCACTGTGTATGTGTCCTGATGCTGGACCTGACACCGCCTCTGTACCCTGCTAAAGGTCACTGTCCTGCCCAATTACCAAGCCCCTTCCCCCCCTCCAGACAGACTCTCCCTCAAAAGAACCTGACTGAAACAGTAATGGAGAGAAACAAACATTTTATTGCGAACCAGACATGAAACGTGGGGGGTGAAACTTGGACGGGGGCTTGTGTGAGGTGGGTAGGAAAGGACTTATGAAATTTTGGGGAATGTCAGCCTTCTAGTGCTAGAGCAGTCTGCAGGGGTTGACTGAAAGTTTTAACGGCCCTTGCCGCCCCTCCTTCTTTGGAGTTTGGGTGAGGGTGGTGTGGGACTTGGTGGCGGGTGAGGGCGGTTACAGATAGACTGCAGCGGGGCTCTGTCCTCCTGCCTCCGGTCTTGCAGAACATCCACAAGGCGCCGGAGCGTGTCCGTTTGCTCCCTCATTAGTCCAAGCAGCTTTTCAGTAGCCTGTTGGTCCTCCTGACGCCACCTCTCCTCCCGTTCCATGACTGCTCGGTGCATTTGTGACAAGTTCTCCCTCCACTGTGTCTGCTGGGCTGCCTGGGCTCGGGAGCATCCCATTAGTTCTGAGAACATGTCTTCACGCGTCTTCTTCTTCCTCCGCCTAATCTGCGCTAGCCTCTGGGAGTGTGCTGACAGGCTGGGTTGGGAGACAGTCGCAGATGTGTCTGTGTGAATTGTGAAAAGGGAGTGAATTCCTGAGACAGATAAATGAAATTGTATACAAAGAACCTAGTCTTTCTCTGTGAACAAGACCATGCACTGCACCTCTCACATGCGCACTCAGGACAAGGTCGAATTTTCGGCCGTCGCCTTCAGTGCCTGTGGACTTGCGGAGGTCTTGGAGTGATCTGAGAAGCGTGGCTGGAGACCTGAACTTCTGGAGCGGGCAATAATGGTAAGCCGCAGACTTGTGGCTGCTTAAAACTCCAGCAGTAGCACTGGCCTCCTTTCACATTGAAAGCAATGCCAGTCTCTGCTGCCAGCAATCAGGACAGCATCAACTCTGCCCCTGTCCCACCCCCTCGCGGCTGTCCCAGGGAAAGATCCCTGTATGCTGCCCCTCTCCCTCCACCGCGTGGCTGTAAAGCAGTCCCAATACTAACATTCCCCTCCCTAATTCAAAGCAGGGCGTCATGAGCGACATCACCCTTCTGAGGATCCCGGACACCCAGAGAGAACGCATGCTGCGGGAAAGCATGCAGAAACCGGGGCCGTATGCCGCCATGCTATGTCGGGCCATGATCCCGGAGTACTTGATTGTGGCGTGGAGGGGGCATGTCTGCTACCACGGAGGGCCCACTAAGATCGCCCTACCCCGGAACCTGATCAACAGGCTTGAGCTCTACCTCCACGAGACCTACGAGGAGTTCTCCTACGAGGATTTCTCGTCGATCCCCGGCCACATTGACCGGATTTTCGCGTAGGTGCACTGGGACTATGGAGTGGAGCGTCTTGGGCCTGGGAATCATGGAGTAACGGACATTGTGAAAATTTTTTAAAACACTTGGGACTAAATTGAGAAGAGCCTAAGACAGAGAAATCATGAAAACCCATTTGTTACCTTTGTAAATATTCCTGTTTTGTACCTGATTTTTTTTTTACTAGTTTACAGAACTTTTATAAATGTACATTGTTAATAGTATAAATATTACCGTTCTGTTTTAAATAAATGTTTACATGTTTACAGCACTTACTGCTTGATCCTTCCCCTGATTCTGTGTCCGGGGTAAGGGATGGGGACGGTTGGTACGGGATCTCGGTAAGGGTGATGAAGAGCTCCTGGCTGTCGGGGAAATCAGCGGTGCCAGCGCTGTCGACTGCCTCGTCCTCCTCATCTCCTTCTTCATCTTCCCCGTCCGCTGTCATGTCCGACGAGGAACCGGCTGCGGACATGATCCCATCCTCGGAGTCCACGGTCAGGGGTGGGGTAGTGGTGGCGGCCGCTCCCAGGATGGAATGCAGTGCCTCGTAGAAACGGGATGTGTGGGGCTGGGATCCGGAGCGTCCGTTAGCCTCTTTGGTTTTTTGGTAGCCTTGTCTCAGCTCCTTGATTTTCACGCGGCACTGCGTTGCATCCCGGCTGTAGCCTCTCTCTGCCATGGCTTTGGAGATCTTCTCGTAGATCTTAGCATTCCTTCTTTTGGAGCGCAGCTCTGAAAGCACGGACTCATCGCCCCACACTGCGATGAGATCCAAGACTTCCCGATCAGTCCATGCTGGGGCCCTCTTTCTATTAGATTGCACGGCCATCTCTGCTGGAGAGCTCTGCATAGTTGCCACTGCTGCTGAGCTCCCCTCGATGTCCAAAGAGGAACTGAGATTCAAACTGCCCAGACAGGAAAATGAAAATGAATTCAAATTTTCCCGGGGGTGTGGCTGGTCAGAGCATCCGAGCTCTGACTGCAGTCCAGAGCGTCAACAGAGTGGTGCACTGTGGGATAGCTCCCGGAGCTATTACCGTCGATTTCCATCCACACCTAGCCTAATTCGATATGGCCATGTCGAATTTAGCGCTAATCCTCTCGTTGGGGAGGATTACAGAAATCGATTTAAAGAGAGCTTTATGTCGAACTAAATGGCTTCCTGGTGTAGACGGGTGCAGGGTTAATTCGATATAACGGCGCTAAAGTCGACATAAAAGCCTAGTGTAGACCAGGCCTAAGGAGCCTTTAGTGAAAGATGCTGAACATGAAGCTTTTTCATTGACTGTACAGTTATAAAACTCTGTTCAGCATTTTTGTTTCAGATCATTAAAAATATCATATTTATTCTAGGTATGAACTCCTGCCGTTAGATAAAACTTTGCCCTCCCATGCCAGGTTTACTAGGGAATTAATTTCCTATTGCTGTGGAAATCCATAAACTTCCTTGTTTATATTTATGTTTGGCATATAATTTGTGCCATAGGCCTACTCTGCCCTTAATACAAAGTGAGATTTTACCAAAGTAGAAATTTGGCTTTCTGATGGCTCAGCTGGAATATCTCTGAGCTAAGAGAAATTCTTTTACCTCTTGGCTGCAAATAGACAAATTCAGACTTCGTAATTTACCATTCAGCAAGATGGGACAATTTTATCTTAGGTATCTTAAATTGTGGCTCTGGTCTGAAAATTGACTGCAAAAATGGCCTCCTCTTACTCAGCTGATCAGCTCCTTGTGATATCAATGCCTCTGAGTAGGTTATTCTAAGCTAATGGCTACAGGGGGCTCGGCAACCATTTATGCAACCTCAACAAGTGAGGAGGACAGAAGATCTGCCATTTGCCTTCTGGTGTGCCCCCTCAGAGCTGAGCTCTGTGCCCCACAAATACTGGGCATCCCCCAAAAACCTGTCAGACATTGTACTAGATTAGATGTTCCATTGAATTGGTCCAGTGTGACAGCAGGTGGGATACAGGACTATATATAGCATTGATCTGATCAAGTGTGGTAAATCACCTTTGAGCTAACCACATGTGAAGATTTTAGCCTAGAGGAAACTCTTTTGAGAAAGTTATGAAAAGAGATGGTTACAGAAAAGCCTTTGACAGAGTCGAGTGGAGTTGCTGTCTTACAACACTAACTATATTAATCTTTTCTTTTCTTTGCTAAAATGGATTAACTCCATATATAATGAATCAAGGAGTCAGAGCAGACATTGTGTAGGCATGTCTGAGGGTATGTCTACACTATGGGATTAATCCGACTTTATATAATTTGAATTTGTAAAACAGATTGTATAAAGTCGAATGTATGCAACCACACTAAGCACATTAATTCGGCGGTGTGCATCCATGTACCGGGGCTAGCGTCGATTTCTGGAGCGTTGCACTGTGGGTAGCTATCCCATAGCTATCCCATAGTTCCCGCAGTCTCCTCCGCCCATTGGAATTCTGGGTTGAGATCCCAATGTCTGATGGGGCCAAAAACATTGTCGCGGGTGGTTCTGGGTATATCCTCCCCCCTCTCCAGGAAGCAACGGCAGACAACCGTTTCGTGCCTTTTTCCTGGGTGAACAGTGCAGACACCATACCACGGCAAGCATGGAGCCCACTCAGCTCAAGACAGCAGTCATGAACATTGTAAATACCTCGCGCCTTATCGTGCAGTTTATGCTGAACAAGAACCTGGAAAACCAGGCGGCGAGGAGCAGGCTACAGCAGCGCGGCGACGAGAGTGATGAGGATATGGACATGGAATTCTATCGAACCGCGGGACCCGGTGCTTTGGAGATCATGCTGTTAATGGGGCAGGTTATAGCCGTGGAACGCCGATTCTGGGCCCGGGAAACAAGCACAGACTGGTGGGACCGCATAGTGTTGCAGGTGTGGGACGATTCCCAGTGGCTGCGAAACTTTCGCATGCGTAAGGGCACTTTCTTGGAACTTTGTGACTTGCTTTCCCCTGCCCTGAAGCGCCAGAATACCAAGATGAGAGCAGCCCTCACAGTTGAGAAGCGAGTGGCAATAGCCCTGTGGAAGCTTGCAACGCCAGACAGCTACCGGTCAGTCGGGAATCAATTTGGAGTGGGCAAATCTACTGTGGGGGCTGCTGTGATGCAAGTAGCCAAAGCAATCACTGAGGTGCTGCTACAAAAGCTAGTGACTCTGGGAGATGTGCAGGTCATAGTGGATGGCTTTGCTGCAATGGGATTCCCTAACTGTGGTGGGGCGATAGATGGAACCCACATCCCTATCTTGGCACCGGAGCACCAGGGTACCCAGTACATAAACCGCAAGGGGTACTTTTCAATGGTGCTGCAAGCACTTGTGGATCACAAGGGACGTTTCACCAACATCAACGCGGGCTGGCCGGGAAGGGTTCATGATGCTCGCGTCTTCAGGAACACTACTCTGTTTAAAGGGCTGCAGCAAGGGACTTACTTCCCGGACCAGAAAATAACCGTTGGGGATGTTGAAATGCCAATAGTTATTCTTGGAGACCCAGCCTACCCTTTAATGCCATGGCTCATGAAGCCATACACAGGCAGCCTGGACAGGAGTCAGGAGCTGTTTAACTACAGGCTGAGCAAGTGCAGAATGGTGGTAGAATGTGCATTTGGCCGTTTAAAAGCGCGCTGGCGATCGCTACTGACTCGCTCTGACCTCAGCCAAAGAAATCTCCCCATTGTTATTTCTGCTTGCTGTGTGCTCCACAATCTCTGTGAAAGTAAGGGGGAAACCTTTATGGCAGGGTGGGAGGCTGAGGCAAATCGCCTGGCTGCTGATTACGCGCAGCCAGACACCAGGGCGATTAGAAGAGCACACCAGGAAGCGCTGTGCATCAGATAAGCTTTGAAAACCAGTTTCATGACTGGCCAGGCTACAGTGTGAAATTTCTGTTTGTTTCTCCCTTCATGAAAACCCGCCCCCTTTATTGACTCATTCATTCTCTGTAAGGAACCCACCCTCCCCGTTCCCCCAGCTTTCTTTCAAAGGAAATAAAGTCACTATCGTTTAAAAATCATGTATTCCTTATTATGTGATTATAAACATAGGGAGAGAACCAAGAAGGTAATCTGGGTGAGGTTTGGGAGGAGGATAGGAGGGAAGTAAAAGGCCACTGAACAAATTCAATATAATGACAGCCTTTTGGTTGGGCTGTCCACTGGGGTGGAGTGGGAGGGTGCACGGAGCCTCCCCCCCCCCGCGTTCTTACACGTCTGGGTGAGGAGGATATGGAACATGGTGAGGGGGGAGGGAGGTTATACAGCGGCTGCAGCGGCACTCTGTCATCCTGCTGTCGTTCCTGAAGCTCCACCAGACGCCGGAGCATGTCCGTTTGCTCACGCAGCAGCCCCAGCGTTGCAGCCTGCCACCTCTCATCTCGAGCGTCCCTCATGACCTCATGTTCACTGGCATCTTTCCTAAATTTAGATACAGTGTCCTTCCACTCATTCAAATGAGCTCTATCATTGCGGGTGGATTCCATTATTTCTGTGAACATGTCGTCTCGCGTCTTCTTTCTACGCCGCCTTATCTGAGATAGCCTTCGGGACGGAGGAGGGAGGCTTGAAAAATTTGCAGCTGCTGGAGGGAGGGTTGAAAAAAAGGAGAGAAGTTTTTAAAATGATATATTTTACAGAACAATGCTTATACTCTTTCATGGTGAAAAACACTATTCACATTACATAGCACATGTGATTTCAGTACAAGGTCGCATTTTCCATCTTAATATTGAGTGCCTGTGGCTTTGGTGTTAGAGATCACAGATGCAGGTCCGGGCAACAGAATTCAGCTTGCAGGCAGCCATGGTAAGCCATTGTCTTTCGGCTTCTGCGCCCTCCTTTCCCACATACCAAGCAAAGCCTGTTGACTGCTGCGGTTTTCCTGTTAACCTTCAGCAGCAGAAAATAAACTAACCCCCCCCCCATCCAATTCTCTGGGATGATCGCTTTATCCCTCCCCCCACCGCGTGGCAGGTATCAGGGAAGATCCCTGCAGAAACCAAACTAACTCCCCCGTCCCCCCCTCCCGCCATGAATTCTCTGGGATGATCAATGTACCCCTCCCCCGACCACGTGGCTGGTAACAGGGAAGATCCCTGCTAGCCAAACGCGAAAAGCTCAGGGCCAATTCCCCCCCCCTGTGCTTGGCTAACTGGAGGGAAGGATTTCTTTTCAGCTACAGGCAAACAGCCCAGTAGGAACGGCCACCTCTGTCCCCTTAATTAAGTTCCCGTATTTCAACCAGGTTACCATGAGCGATATCACTCTCCTGAGGATTACACAGCAAGATAAAGAACGGATGTTGCTTGAATGCCAGCAAACACCGGGACCATACACTGCCAGGCTTTGTCAGGCAATGATACCAGATTACTTGCTGCAAGCATGGCGTGGTCAAGTGTCCTACCATGGAGGACGGAATAAGGCTGCACTGCCCAGAAACCTTGTGGCAAGGCTTTTGGAGTACCTCCAGGAGAGCTTCATGGAGATGCCCTGGAGGATTTCCGCTCCATCCCCAGACACGTTAACAGACTTTTCCAGTAGCTGTACTGGCCGCGAATGCATCCCAAGTCCTCAGGGCAAAGTAATCATTAAAAAACGCTTGCTTTTAAAACAAGTTTTATATTTTAAAAGGTAAACTAACCTGAGGTCCCTTCCATGGGGTCATGGTCTTGGATCCTGGCTTGGGAGGGTTGGGAGGGTACTTCAGACAGGCTGAGAAAAAGATCCTGGCTGTTGGGGAGAACGGAGTGCTGGGTGCTCTCTGCAAGCTCGTCCTCCTCCTCCTCCTCCTCTTCCCCATCTGCAGAATCCTCAGGTGTAGCTGATGAGACTATCCCCGACCCGGAATCCACGGTCACAGGTGGGGTAGTGGTGGCGGCCCCCCCTAGAATTGCATGCAGCTCGGCGTAGAAGCGGCATGTCCGCGGCTCTGACCCGGAGCGACCGTTTGCCTCCTTTGTTTTTTGATAGGCTTGTCTGAGCTCCTTGACTTTCACGCAGCACTGATCTGAGTCCCTATTGTGGCCTCTCTCCATCATGCCCTTGGAGATTTTTTCAAAAGTTTTGGCATTTCGTCTTTTCGAACGAAGTTCTGCTAGCACTGAATCCTCTCCCCATATAGCGATCAGATCCAGTACCTCCCGTACGGTCCATGCTGGTGCTCTTTTTCGATTATCAGCCTGCATGGTTACCTGTGCTGATGAGCTGAGCTATCTGTGGTCACCTGTGCTCTCCACGCTGGGCAAACAGGAAATGAAATTCAAATTTTCCTGGGGCTTTTCCTGTCTACCTGGCCAGTGCATGCGAGTTCAGATTGCTGTCCAGAGCGGTCACAATGGTGCACTCTGGGACAGCTCCCGGAGGCCAATACCATCGAATTGCGGCCACACTAACCCTAATTCGAAATGACAAAATCAATTTTGGCGCTACTCCGCTCGTCGGGGTGGAGTACAGAAATCGATTTTAAGAGCCCTTTATTTCGAAATAAATGGCTCCGTTGTGTGGACGGGTGCAGGGTTAATTCGATTTAACACTGCTAAATCCGAATTAAAGTCATAGTGTAGACCAGGCCTGAGAGATCTTCTGAAACCCCTTGTGCCCCACACCATTCAGATTCAAGAAATAGAAGGTGAACATTTTAAATCAAATTATTCTAATTCCTTCCTGCAACTCAAGCCTCAATTTTTTCTTCCTAATAATTTTTTTCTTAATACTATAACTATGGGATTTACGTTCATAGATCAGAATATACCACACTTAACTAGTGAGATTTAGTGAAAGATGTTAAGTTGATGTAAATCTGCATAGCTCCTTTGAAATGGAGCTCCCTTGATTGACATTTGCTGAGGATCTGACCTAAAATATTTTGAGAAATGCACTTGATGTAAGTAAATGTGGTGCTTATGCTCCAAATCTGATATTGGATAAAGAAATCTGAACCACAAAAAGTATCTGGGAAACTTCTCTGGGTACTCCTTTCAGTTGAGCTGTATATGGGCACGGGGGTCTGCTTGCGCAGATCCAAGTGCAGGATCAGGGCCTTTAAAGCATAACATTTCCTCAATTTCTTTTGAGGTCTGATAAAAAATTGTGACTCTAGAAACAAATGTGTATCAAAGGGAATCAAATGTTATTGGAGATCTTACACAATAAACCCGAGACTGCACATAGTATGGAGATGTGTAAAGCTGTAAGACAGCTGATAAAGTATAAATAGCTAGTGAATGAACAATTGGAACAGGGAAATAAAAGTTTTTGATCAAAGGTATCTCTCCTTGGTCATCTTTTCTAAAGATGATTCCACACAGAAATTTCTCCATATTCTTTTTTCTTGGGTAATTGTATGTATCCCATAGTAATAGAAATCTGAAAGGTGCTGTCGGTACCTGAATGTATTTGAGAAATTTCACAGAGAACTGGTTTATAGGCTGTGAAACAAGATCTTTCAAAAAGCCCTCTCTCCCCCCTATCTCTCCTCCCATACACACAAACAAAAACCCTCTCTAGAAGTCATTGGCTAAATACAGTGGTGTGAAATAGGTGGCTTCTTTCATATTATTTCCCCTAGGCCAAATTCCACATTCTTTGGTCATGTTAAGTAGTACTTACTCAGAAGACGTGTCCCATTAAGCTCAGTGGGAGTGAATAGTATTCATTCCAACTAAGGGTGTCAGAGTGCATTTCAAAGTGAATACAATGAAAGGAGGTGTATCTTTGATTCCATTGCTGACAAAGTAGGGAGAGAAAGGGCTTTGAATGACCACCTGAAATTACAGCTTCATTGGTTGTGCTGCTTCTCTGTAGAATATAGATGAAAACCCAACTAGTTTGGATTAGCCTGAACTCACAGAAAGTTTTATTATCCACGGTGCCACCCAAAACACCACTCAAGGCCCACGTAAGCCCTTGAAATAGAATTTAAGTGATGGGACCAGGTCTTATGCTGCACAAGGGGACTCCCACCCAGAAATACAGCTACAACTGTATCATTAGATCTGAGTGTCCTCCAGTGATCAATGTAGATAGTCCATAAATCAAATATACAGTGATTGATAGTTCTAAGCATCTCCTTATTAATTTGTATGTTCAGACGGAACAAATCATTCCCATTCCTGCACATTACCATGCCAAGATGAATGCATATTAGCCGTTAGCGCCTCACAGTCAGAACTATACATTCATCAGTTAATCCCCCCATCAACCCTGTGATGTAGCCAAGTACTATTATTCCTATTACAGATAGAAGTGGCTTGTCAGTGTCAGAGCCAGCAGTGAAACTATAGAGTTCCTGGCTCCCAGATCGTTCATATTGCCTGCCAATTTAAGATGTTTGTACGTGTGCTCTGTAATTTTACCTGCCAGCAATCATCACTGAACATCACATCTGATAGAGCCATAGAAATAATAATAATACCTAGCTCTTATATAGCACTTTAAGTAAATTTCAAAGCACTTTGCAAAGGAGATCAGTATCATTATCCCCATTTTACAGATGGGGAAACTAAGGCACCGAGAGGGGGAAGCAGACCTCCCAACAGTCCCAGGTCTTTCCTGCTTTGACCCCCCAAATTCTCCCTGTACCAGCTGAAGTGAACATTTACCGCATTCAAGGCTGCCGGGGGGAATTACAGTTTGCCTTAGGACCCAAATTATGTGGCATTGTGACCTGGCACATAGGGTTGCAGCGCCACTCAGGTTTGGTCCAGCTGTCCCTCTGTCTCCATCTACGGAGGGGCAGACAGGCCAAACCTGAGTGGTGCTGTGTCCTGCTTTAGCCACTTGAAATTTGCGGAGGTGTGGGGAAGTGACTTGCCCAAGGTCCCCCTGCAAGTCAGTGGCAGAGCTGAAAATAAAACTCAGGTCTCTTGAGTCCCTGTCCAGTGCTCTACCCACAAAGCTGCTTTTGTGCAGTAGTTTTATGCTTTTCCTTTTTCTCCCCCTCCCTAGATGACATGGATGATCCAATGGAAATGGGGCTAAAGCGTGAACGCTCTGAAGAAAATTCAAAGAAAGGAAAACGTGCCAGGAACAGAGAACAGACATAGATTCTGTAAGGACTTAACCAAGATCTGCAGAATGGCAAAGAGAAGTTCCAGACTCTTGTTGGGGGAATCATGTGAACAGTTAGTGATTGTACTGGATGAATGGCTTGTACTATATTTAAGTGCATTTGGGAACATTTAGTGTGCACCGGCAGGTAATACATGGATCAACTAATGCACAATGCAGTGCACTTTAAAAATCACCCTCCTCCCCCCGCCCCCAAGCATTCATATTACTGCTTTGTGTAGACCAGCCCTAAAACTGCACTTGGTTGTGTGTGCCAACCCTACCTGTGAGCTCACAGTGCTCGATTCAGCAACGTGTATTAATGTGCATGTGGAAATGTTAAGCACGCATGCAGTCCCATTGGTTTCCATATGACTACCCGTGTACTTAAAGTTAGACATGTGCTAAATACCTTGTGAAACTGGGGCTGCAACCCAGTTTTCGATAGCAGCACTATAGGCCATCACAGTAAGTTCCTGCAAAAATATGGGATTTTTTTTTTAATTGAATGCAAGCAAAAAGTCACTTTAAATTGAAATGTTTGTGAAATTTCAAAGAGAAGTAGAGTAGCCCATTGTCTGGTTGGGGGTTTTATTTGGGGAGGGGGTTGGTGGTTTTGTTTTAAATAGATTTTTGTTGTTGTTATGGTTGAAGTTTCTGACTTATGCAAAGTAGAGTCCACAGAACAATCCACCATCATGCATGGTGTCCTCCTGTGTCTCTGGGACAACTCCTTGAGGGACTGGTGGGAAGGGCAACTCCAACAGCAATCTGGCATCTCCAAGTTCCTTCATCCCAAAGAGCCCATGAACCTAGTACGGAAATGGCACGAATCATGACAATCAACAGGCCATGGACAGAGGTCAGACATTTCTGGTGATAATGCTGGATCATCCAGTGGCCTTTGACAATGCTCATGGCAAGGCGTTGCTAGTACATCTGCAGGACCTGGCAGGAATTAATAAAATCACATAGCTACCCAGGCCAGAAGGGGATCAGTCCTGTCACCTCTGCTGTACAAAGTCTACATGAAGCTGCTGCGGGAAGAGATGGCATGCGGATGATATTCAGCTCTACGGTTCTTCATCAGACACAGTAGTTGCCAGGGGACCTGGATGAAAGCCAGGTCTCTAAAACTTATGTGGGAGAAGATGGAGGTGCTGCTCATTAGCAAGGGAAAGTATTTTTGAGAGGAAGCACTGGTGCAATTCGTTACTGCTCCATCTGCTCAGATGTGGTCAACCCCCACAGTCTTGGGGTTTAACTAGACACCTCACTGCTCCTAGCCATACAAACTGCATTAGTGTCCAGAACATCTTTGCCAACTACAGGTGGAAACGGGGGCTTGGATGTGGATCTTGCCTTGTCATAGTCAAGGTGTCAGTCATTACTCACAAGCCCCATATGGCCTAGGCCTAAAATCTAACTACCTAAAAGAGCACCTTTCCATCTCTGATCTATTCTTATGAAGAGCACTGTAACTAACTATCTTAAAGGTGACACTTGGGATAGCCAAAGATAGGACCTTTAGTAGCAGTTCAGTACCTCTTAAATTCATTACCACCAGAAATGTATTGTTGTGCCAATAGGTGCTGATCTCATATACATTAAATCATTGATGTATAGGCTTGAAACTCTCCACAGAAAGAGTTTAAATTAACCATATTAAGCACCCGATCAGCTAGTAAGGGGATTGTGTGGGTTAAAACACTCTCTTGTGGGCAGTTTAACACTTTCTGAAGTTCCTTTGTATTGCAAAGCAGTTGCACAGAAGGAGGGTTGATGCCCACACTCACCTTTTGAGGCTATGTAGTGCTAGGTGAGCGGGTTTAGACATGGGGGTTCCCAGGTAAAGCCCAGAAGCTGAAGCAGGCGCAAGGAACAATGTGTTGAGCACAAAGATTCCAAAAGAAATGGAGACCCGAGACATCTGCTTCCTGGTCACAAAGCAGTGGTGCTTTAGCTGAAGTTTCTGCAGGAGGCAGTTACCCTTGTAGAGTTTGTGACCACTTGTTCAAGGGAACAGGACTTGGGTACATTTTGTAAATAAACAAAATCCATATCACCAATTTCTTCTCCAGGGGGAACCTGACCCTGAAATCTGCTACTGCTCGGCAAAAGGCCAACAATAATTAAATGTAAACTTGGCTACACATCCCGCTGTGTAGGCTTCCCACTTATTGAGAGTTATGATACCCTGAGCACATAGCCAACTGATCAGTCTTTCTCTGTTCCCTTGAGTGTGATGTTTGACTGTTCATATTTGGCAATGGTAGTGACTGGATTTAAGCCACGCAAAGCGCACTCAGCTACCAAAGTGATGAGTGCCTTAAATACAAAATAATTCACCATATTGTGTGATGTTCTGTTTGTTTTATACACAAAAAAGCCAACTTTGTGTTTTCAGGCTGAATAACATTTATTATAGCTCCTGCTATTTTTTTTCTATGCAGCTTATCTTTGGGGAGGTCTGTGTTTACATTGTGGCCAAAGTTGCCTATATTGGACACTTGCCATCTTACTTATTGTCTTCTGCTTTTCCTTCCCCAACTGCATCCAAGCTTTTAGGGCCCTTTTACTCTGCTCTGCTCCTTTTACCTGGTGTAAATGGGCCAGAGCAAGAGTGAAGATCTCACCCTTAAATTCTAAATGACGTCGTCATGTAATAAAGGATGACCCAGGAATGTTAATAAGAGATTGTACTGACTCCACTTAGGCTGACAACAGGTTTGAACTTGGGCCCTTCACTGCTAAAAGCACAAGCATTACGGCTTGAGCTAAAGGAATAAATTCACTAGCTGTTAAACAGTAGCAGTTTCATAAACCTGTATTTTTTAGACCAGCCCATGAAGGGAGACAAAGGCAGTTTCTTTCCTAGGGTGAGTTACATGCTTCCTCCATCTGGTGACACTCATCCTGAGCATGTGGGGTCTACTGGAGTTGAAGCCCTGCAGAGGGCAACATTTTGTAACTAACCCTGCTTGGATTGATAATAAGGTTTAAACCCAAGATTTTCAATGGTAGAAACTTCACAGCTTGAGCTAAAGGATGATGCGTAAAATTTTCAAAAATCACTGAGTAAGTTAGGAGTCTAAGCCCCAGGGACTTTCAATAAAACTTACCCTCCTAAGTGCCTAAGTCACTTTTGAAAATAGGACTTAGGAACCTAGTCACTTAGCCATTTTGAAAATTTTTATCTGTAATCCATTAGCTGGACACGTTAGCAGACTTATAAATGTCTGATGTGAACCAGCCACTAGAAGGAGACAAAGGACTGCAAATTCTAATTTGGATTACAGATCCACCACTCTCTTTTAGTTTTTTCACTGTGTAATAGATTTTGTGGTTGTGAGTCTTACAGATGAAGTTGCAGCTTTTGTCCAGTTACAAACAGCTCTTCTCACTCACTCCAATTTTTTTCTTTGAGCCTGGAAATTTCTATACTTGGTGTCAGCACAAAGATTTTTTTTAAGTTACATGAAAATCCATTCATCTGTTAGTAAACCAAGCAGATAACCACTGTTTCATCACCATTGAAGCAGGCCATAAATCTTTCCATTGACATTGCAATCTGTTAGATGAGGCCTGAGTTTGGTCTTTCGTGGGTTTGTTTGCAAGGAGTTAACTCAAATTTGACTACACTTTAAAACTTCAACCTTCATATTGTTTGCCGCTAGAGTTCAAAATGCAGAATTTGGGGGGGGGGGGGGGAATAGTTCTAAGACATTGAAAATAGGGTTCTGGCATGTATAATACAAAGTGTCACTGTTACAAGTTGCATAATCAGCTGTAGCACTACTAAAGAATTTAGTTAGACACAATTTCAGCACTCCAGTAGACTGTCTGCAATCTATATTGACATGGAGAAGACTTATCCACAGAGTTGAGTGGAACTTATAGTTGGACATCATGGAGTAGATAATGTCCAGTGTGTACTAAATCTAGTACTTTCAGCCCAATTAGAGTCCAAACCTTAATTAGTGTTATCTCTGGATGCAAAGAAGGCCTTTGACCGGGTAGATTGGCAATATTTGTTTTGGCTCATTTTAAAAAATAGATTTTCAAAAACCCTTCTGTCATGTATAAATCACATCAAGCAGCTTTCGTTATTAATGAGGCTAACCACCCACCTGCCCCTCGTTTAGATTGCACAGAGGGGCAGAAATGTCCATCTTCCTCTCCTCACTTTGGCCTTTCATGATCATTCCCCTCTATTCGACATTGGTGAGGCCTCATCTGGAGTACTGTATCCAGTTTTGGGCCCCACACTACAAGAAGGATGTGGAAAAATTGGAAAGAGTCCAGCGGAGGGCAACAAAAATGATTAGGGGGCTGGAGCACATGACTTATGCGGAGAGGCTGAGGGAACTGGGATTATTTAGTCTGCAAAAGAGAAGAATGAGGGGGGATTTGACAGCTTCTTTCAACTACCTGAAAGGGGGTTCCAAAGAGGATGGCTCTAGACTGTTCTCAGTGGTAGCAGATGACAGAACAAGGAGTAATGGTCTCAAGTTGCAGTGGGGGAGGTTTAGATTGGATATTAGGAAAAAAATTTCACTAGGAGGGCGGTGAAGCACTGGGATGGGTTACCTAGTGAGGTGGTGGAATCTCCTTCCTTAGAGGTTTTTAAGGTCAGGCTTGACAAAGCCCTGGCTGGGATGATTTAGTTGGGGATCGGTCCTGCTTTGAGCAGGAGGTTGGACTAGATGACCTCCTGAGGTCCCTTTCAACCCTGATATTCTATGATTCTTTCCTTGAATTCCTATGCATACTGGATTAGAATATATCCATTAAAGAACAAAGGGAGTCAGGCTTGGGAAAGTTGCCCCTTCAAGCCGTCTGGAGTGGCTCACAAATGCGAGTGCCTACCTCAGGGCAGACTGTCAGAAAACAGGCAGATACCCCAAACTGGTGGTGTGTTCTATAATTAGATTTCACCTAGCCAGTGACAAATTTAAACTCCTGGATCACTATACCAGTCTTACTATAGAGTCACAGACAGTCCCCTTTTAGACTCTCTAGTCTATCTTGCCACCCAGACAAACTGGACTTTGTGATAAAAGGTCACTTAAACCAAAAATCACACCACACCAGTCCCAAGGGACCAGTCATTTACCCCAGATCAATTGGTATTCAACTTTTACACCAAAGACAATGCTGGCAGCCAATTCTATACTAAACTAACTAAAGGTTTATTAGCTAAGAAAAGGAAATGAGTTATTGAGAGGTTAAAGCAGGTAAAATATATGCACAGGTAAGTCACCATTTGTAATTCCAAATGGTGGCAATGATGTAATAAACTGCCAGTTTCCCAAAATTCTTTTCAGGGTACCCAGATTGTCACTGGGGATCTCCACTTTGCATCTGGAACACTTCCCTGTAAGAGTCCAGAGATAAAAGATCTTTCCTTGAATCCATTCTTACAGCTTATTCTCACAGAAGACAAGCTGACAGGGTCACTACCCAGATGGACTTTTCCTTTGATGATGATGAGTGAGGAATGCACTTAGAGTCTTTGACCACCGGTCATCACACACAGTGGCCACTTGCTTTGAAATTAACACTTTTCTGTTAAAGATTTTCATTTCCATTCCACAAGGCTTCTTTTTCATTTGATGGGTTATTTAGTTGCAGAGGTATACGCAATGTATATGTTTGCTATTACATTATAATAGGATACATATAAGTTAAAACAGTGCACATATACCTCTACCCCGATATAACGTGACCCGATGTAACACGAATTAGGATATAATGCGGTAAAGCAGTGCTCCGGGGGGGCGGAGCTGTGCACTCCGGCGGATCAAAGCAAGTTCGATATAACGCAGTTTCACCTATAACGCGGTAAGATTTTTTGGCTCCTGAGGACAGCGTTATATCGGGGTAGAGGTGTAATAAATTCTAGGGCTGTCAAGCAATTAAAAAAATTAATTGCAATTAATCACGTGATTAAAAAAATCGCGATTAATTGCACAATTAATTGCCCTTTTAAACAATAGATTACCATTTATTTAAATATTTTTGGATGTTTTCTACATTTTCAAATATATTGATTTCAATTACAACACAATGCAAAGTGTACAGTGCTCACTTTATATTATTTTTATTACAAATATTTGCACGGTAAAAAACAAAAGAAATAGTATTTTTCAATTCGCCTAATACAAATACTGTAGAGCAATCTCTTTATCATGAAAGTTGAACTTACAAATGTAGAATTATGTACAAAAAATAACTATTCAAAAATAAAATAATGTAAAACTTAAGAACCTACAAGTCCACTCAGTCCTACTTCTTGTTCAGCTAATCGCTTGAAAACGAGATTGTTTATATTTGCAGGAGATAATACTGCCCGCTTCTCATTTAAGATGTCACCAGAAAGTGAGAATAGGCATTCGCATGGCACTATTGTAGCCGGCATTGCAAGATATTTATGTGCCAGGTGCGCTAAAAATTCATATGTCCCTTCATGCTTCAACCACCATTCCAGAGGACATGAGTCCATGCTGATGACACTGGGGTTCTGCTCGATAATGATCCAAAGCAGTGTGGACTGACGCACGTTCATTTTCATTATTCGAGTCAGATGCCACCAGCAAAAGGTTGATTTTCTTTTTTGGTAGTTCAGGTCTGTAGTTAGCACATCGGAGTGTTGCTCTTTTAAGACTTCTGAAAGCATGCTCCACACCTCGTCCCTCTCAGATGTTGGAAGACACTTCAGATTCTTAAACCTTGGGTCAAGTGCTGTAGCTATCTTTAGAAATCTCACATTGGTACCTTCTTTGCATTTTGTCAAATCTGCAGTGAAAGTGTTCTTAAATGAACAACATGTGCTGGGTCACCATCTGAGACTGCTATAACATGAAATATATGGCAGAATGTGGGTAAAACAGAGCAGGAGACATACAATTCTCCCCCAAGGAGTTCAGTCACAAATTTACAAATTTACAACTAAACACATTCTTTTTTTAATGAGTGTCATCAGCATGGAAGCATGTCCTCTAGAATGGTGGTTGAAGCATGAAGGGGCATACGAATGTTTAGCATATCTGGCACGTAAATACCTTGCAATGCCAGCTACAAAAGTGCCATGTGAACGCCTGTTCTCACTTTCAGGTGACATCGTAAATAAGAAGCGGGCAGCATTATCTCCTGTAAATCTAAACAAACTTGTTTGTCTTAGCGATTGGCTGAACAAGAAGTAGGACTGAATTGACTTGTAGACTCTAAAGTTTTATATTGTTTTATTTTTGAGTTTAGCTATGTAACAACAACAAAATCTACATTTGTGAGTTGCACTTTCAGGTTAAAGAGATTACACTACAGTACTTTTATGAGGTGAATTGAAAAATACTATTCCTTTTGTTTATCATTTTTACAGTGCAAATATTTGTAATAAAAAATAATATAAAGTGAGCGCTGTACACTTTGTATTGTGTTGTAATTGAAATCAATATAATTGAAAATGTAGAAAAACATCCAAAAATGTTTAATACATTTCAATTGGTATTCTATTGTTTAACAGTGCGATTAAATCGGCAATTAATTGCTATTAATTTTTTTTAGTTAATCACATGAGTTAACTGCGATTAATCGACAGCCCTAGTAATAACCCATTCATTTTCATGAAGTTTAAACACCGAATACACACTTATACATTTAACAGTTACTTTGATCTATACTAATACACAAGTGAATTGATGTGGGGCTTCAACATGAGCTGGCACCTGGTCTGTCAGTGTCACAGCCCCTTTGGCCTGAGTGGGTAGCCAAAGTCTGGGGTATTGTGGGATTGTTTCTGGTAGGAAAATAATTGGTGATATAAGTCAGGTCTGTTCTTGGTGCAATCTTGTTTATTTACCAAAAATGCACACATAGGCCTGTTTGAATGCTATAGAAACAAACAGAAGCAGGCAGTTTCCTTGCCTAGAAATCCCAAGTCTGCTCTTCCAGTGAGCTCTGTGCCTAAGAAGTCCTGTCTCTCTGCTTCTCTCAGAGCCAGCTCCCACACCCTCTCCTGACTTTCAGCCTTCAACAGATAGCCTACCCCCTGCATTTGCAACCAGGGAAACTATTGTTAATCTATCTGTTTACATACAAGAAGGAAAAGTGGAATCTGTGCTTCTCCAAAGAATGTGACAGTGGCCTGCTGTCACAGTACAAATGTTTTCAAGCATTTCTGCTCCCCAGTGTTTGGGGTCTCCCTCCTTGGAGCCATGCCTCACAAGGCAGGAGAAAGACATGTGCAGGGGGTGGATCTGCTCCAGTGGTTGCACAGGGAAAGTGTGTGGCTTGCAGTCTTGATTGGAAAGTTCATGGGGGAAAAAGTACAATTGCTTTGTGATTCTTTCTTTCCCTGTTCCTTTCTCTGCTCTTCACTAGACGAAGGGGCTGGATTTCCTGACACTGTGTGGGCTGGCTTGGGAAGGGTAAGCATTTGCAGTGGTTTGCTTCTCCCTCTCCATGCAGGCACTATCTTCTATCTTAGTATATAATGTATTTCTGTTTGGATTGCCTTCCAGTCCTGTAGGTATATGTCCACAAATTTTGGGTGCAGCAGAAATTCTAGCTGGTTCTTAAGGTCCAATGGTAGTACAAATGTTCTGGGTCCATGTTCATAGCTCACCAAAACCCCTCCATTCAGCAATAGCTAGAGGGGTGAGCAGCAACACCAACATCTCTCTGGCATAGATTGTTGGATCCCCACCACAGGACTGGGAAGCCACCTCCCTTTTCCAGTCTGGTACTTTCAGAACTGCTATTTTTTCTGTCTAGTTGATGGCCAGACTTAAAAAAAGAGAGTGGGAACCATTAACATTGCCCCTAAAATAAATGCACCCCCCAACCCACCGACCCAATCACACACGTAAAGACATTACATTTTTTTAAAAACTATTATTTCATGCTACCTAAAATTTTAAGCATGTGCTCGTTTCTGAGGGACTGCAAACGTTATCTGAGAAATAAGGGTAATGAAACAACTGCATTCCTGAAATGCCAAAAAGTGTCTGTATTGTGGCCTTCAACAGCAAAGTTATGTTATGTCGGAGGATTTTTTACCCACTTTGAAGGGAAAGAAAAAATATAATGCTGCTCTTGTGATTGACTTGGCAGGACCTTTTGGCTGAGAAGGATGAGCTCATTCTGCCTGGGAGCCAGGAGCAGCAGCCCAGGGACAGTAGGAGCAGAGGGAGGACACTTGAGGACCTGCTCATTGGCCTCAACAGAAGGAGCCAGAAGCATTTTGACTTTATGGGAGGAAGGGAGGAATGGGCTGCTCAGTGGGAGGAACATTTTCGCCAGAGGCAGGAGTCAATAATGGAGCAGGACACTCGGTAAAGGGAGCAGGAGCTTGCCCAGAGGGACTGGAAGCATGCTCTGTTGCAGTCCCAGGTACAAGTAGTGGTGGAAAGGATTCAGTCCGGCCTGCCACAATAGCCACTGCCGATGTCTGGGAACTGGCACCTCCTCCTCATCTGCCATCTACTCCTCCTCCAGCATCTGCAGCACAGGGTGCTGCTGAGATGGAGGATTCAAACCCCACCCCCAGTGACAAGACAGGGGCTGCAGGACTCCAGGCACAGCACCCTGCACTGGCATCCAAAGCCCCTACTAGGAGAAACCCTGTGACCATGTAGGAGGGGAACAATGAGCCTGACTGAGACTGTGCCTGAAGGCTATCGTGTGTCCCGCCCCCAAACCACATGCAAGAGATGCCCTTGTTTGTCCCCCTGGACTCAGTAGCGTAGCTAGTGGGGGAGTGGCTGCTCCCCACTGAGCACATTCCCCAAAAGTGGCGCCTTTTTAATTTTTACACTCACCCCAGCAGTCCGGGTCTTCGGCGGCAATTCGGCGGTGGGTCCTTCAGCCGCTCCGGGTCTTCAACGGCAAGTCCTCCAGTCTTTGGTGGCAAGACTTGGGTTTTTCTTTTTTTTTTTCTTCACTGCTTCGGTGCCTTTTTTTATGGGTTCGTTCCCCCTGCTAGTAGAACCTGGCTATGCCACTGCCCGGACTGTTTTCTGCAGCCATTCCCGCCTTGTCTGAGGGAACGGGAGTTCAAGGCCAAGAACACAAGGTCATAGACATTATAGTTTGAATGTTCTGAGGGAGTCTGATCTGTTTTGCTTTCTTTCACGGTTGCTTTTAAAATATGTTCAGAGTTATGCTACATTCACTAGTTTCAGTAAATGTTATTTTTGTTTACTTATGTGTGGACCCTTCATTCTGGCTGTGATGAAAGGGTAAATTGTTTTGTCATCCCCCCCTCGCCCCCTGCTTTAGACCCCACCAGTCGGTACCGTGAGTCACATAACTCCCCTGGGTAGAAAACTGAAGGTCCTTTCTGTCCCCCCAACCCACCCCAACTCCCTCCTGTCCAGGTATATGTGAATAGAACATAGTAAACTGGAGACATGTGGAAAGTGCAACGTGCATGGAAATGACAGATAAATTTATTAATTGGGGAAGAAAAAGAAAAGGGTAGATAAAGTTCCCTGTGAGTTTGACAACACTTAAAACAGGAAAAATAAATTGAAGTAACCGAACAGCACTAAAATGACCTCTCCTCAACCCCCTCCCCCAACCACCCCTGCAAACCATGACTGCTTTGAACCACGGGGTTACTCACAGTTAACAGCAAGTAAGTGCCCTTATCCCCAAACCCTACAGTTGCCAGAATCCAGTTGTGAAAGTCCCTCCCAACCCCTTCAACTGTTGTCAAGATCCTATTAGCACTGAATAATTCCCCCTAGACTTGGTCTGCCTAACAATTGTGAACATTAACAGAAAATGAAAAAATAATAAATGCAATTTAACTGGGCAGATATCCTTGGCAGAACAATCACAAACCAAAAGTTGTCATACCTGCTGAGGGGCCTGTGACGGGCTGGGTCTCAGAAACCCTCTTGGGACTGCCACTTGATGTGCTGAGACTACCTCTGAGCCCATTTTCCCTGGCAGCTTAGGACTTCAGTACCCTGTCTTGTTGAGCCAGACGCACTAACTTGCTGCAAACACAGACCCAGGTGTGAACCACATCCCCCAAAAGCTGCAGGCTTAACTGAAAACAGCTTAAGAAGTGCTCCTGTCTCCAACATCCAGATACCCAGCTCCCAATGGGGTCCAAACCCCAAATAAATCCGTTTTACTCCATATAAAGCTTATACAGGGTAAACTCATAAATTGTCCGCCCTCTATAACACTGATAGAGAGATATGCACAGCTGTTTGCTCCCCCAAATATTAATTACTTGCTCTGGGTTAATTAATAAGCAAAAAGTGATTTTATTAAGTATAACAAGTAGGATTTAAGTGCTTCCAAGTAATAACAGACAGAACGAAGTAAGTTACCTAGCAAAATAAAATAAAACACACAAGTCTAAGCCTAATACATTAAGAAACTGATTACAGATAAAATCTCATCCTCAGAGATGTTCCAGTAAGCTTCTTTCAGAGACTAGACTCCTTTCTAGTCTGAGCCCAATCCTTTCCCCTGGTACAGTCCTTGTTCCAGCTCAGGTGGTAGCTAGGGGATTTCTCATGACTGCAGTCTCCTTTGTTCTGTTGCACCCTCTTATATACCTTTGGCACAAGGCAGGAATATTTTGTCTCTTTGGGTCCCCATCCCGCCTTCTAAATGGAAAAGCACCAGGTTTAAGATGGATTCCAGTACCAGGTGACATTGTCACATGTCCTGTGAGACCCCAAGCCTTCATTCTTCCCAGCCTGATTCACAGGAAGGCTTGCAAGTAAACAGAGCCATCTACAGTCAATTGTCCTAATTGATGGGAGCCATCAAGATTCTAAACCACCATTAATGGCCCACACTTTGCATAACTACAATAGGACCTCAGAGTTATATTTTATATTCCTAGTTTCAGATACAAGAATGATACATGCATACAAATAGGATGAACACACTCAGTAGATTATAAGCTTTGTAATGATACCTTACAAGAGACCTTTTGCACGAAGCATATTCCAGTAGCATTATATTCACACTCATTAGCATATTTTCATAACATCATATGGAGTGCAAAGTCACACCCTCCTACTGAACTTACTGCCAGAGACTTGGACACTGTCCATGGCGGACGCCGTATACCTAAAATTCCTCTTTGACTCCCCTCTGGGGCAGACATTCCTGTGTCCCCCAAAAGGGAAGATGACCCTGATCCAGATGTGGACTCACAGCTACCAACTATGACAGACCCTTCACTAGCCAGCAAAATCCCCTCCCTTTCACTCAGGTTGGGCTTGCTTCCAGCTACAGAGTCCTTGGGGTCTGTTCCCACCGCAGCAGTCACCAGGACCCCAACTTTCACCCCCAGGATTCATGTCTCTGTGCACCTCTTCCACTCCATTACAGCCAGTTCATGCTTCTGGGTCTCAATTTGTCCTTGTCTCTGGGCCTCAATTTCTTTGTCTTTTAAGTCCAGGGTTTGCTGGTGTGCAGCCCCTTGTCTGGCTGCTTCTACCTCCATGGCAGCCTTTTCCCAGGCAAATTGCGCATCAATTTCCATTTGTCTCCCCTTGAGACTGTCACTCAATCGGCTGGGATACCACTGAGAACCCCCTCCTGCCAGAACAGGTGCCCCTCCACTCCAGTCTTGCTGAGTTAGACACTCCAGTCAGCTTCAGCACAGACCCAGAGGTTGGGCCACACCCCTCTGCAGTTCACTGAAACTGAGATGCACTCATCTCAGGGCCTTCTTAGTTAACAGAGACTTTCCCAGCACCCAGTGTTCAGCCTTTCTGGGCAATTTGCAACTTGTGCAGTTCTAGCTTCTTTTGATCGTCACTCTTACTTATTTTGCTTCCTTTTCTGTCCCTATTTCCCTTACCCAAAATAAGCAAACAGAAAATAACAAACCGGTAACCACTTTGTCTGTTCTCCAGCCACCACACTTAAAACTTACTTAAAATCACTACCAGTATCTCAAAGCAATGAGCTGTGCACAGATCCTGCTCAACTACGCCATTGTAACGGGTTGGGTCACAGAAACCCCCTTGGGATTGCCACCTAATGTGCTGAGACTCTCTCTGAGCCTGTTTTCCCTGTCAGCTTGGGACTTCAGTACCCTGTCTTGTTGAGCCAGACGCACTAGCCTGCTGCAAACACAGACCCAGGTGTGAACCACGTCCCCCAAAAGCTGCAGGCTTAACTGAAAACAGTTTAAGAAGTGCTCCTGTTTCCAGCACCCAGATAAATCCATTTTACCCTGTATAAAGCTTATGCAGGGTAAACTCATAAATTGTTCACCCTCTATAACACTGATAGAGAGATATGCACAGCTGTTTGCTCCCCCAGATATTAATTATTTGCTCTGGGTTAATTAATAAGCAAAAAGTGATTTTATTAAGTATAACAAGTAGGATTTAAGTGCTTCCAAGTAATAACAGACAGAACGAAGTAAGTTACCAAGCAAAATAAAATAAAACATGCAAGTCTAAGCCTAATACATTAAGAAACTGATTACAGATAAAATCTCACCCTCAGAGATGTTCCAATAAGTTTCTTTCAGAGACTAGACTCCTTTCTAGTCTGGGCCCAATCCTTTCCCCTGGTACAGTCCTTGTTCCAGCTCAGGTGGTAGCTAGGGGATTTCTCATGACTGCAGTCTCCTTTGTTCTGTTGCACCCTCTTATATACCTTTGGCACAAGGTGGGAATCTTTTGTCTCTTTGGGTCCCCATCCCTCCTTCTAAATGGAAAAGCACCAGGTTTAAGATGGATTCCAGTACCAGGTGACATGGTCACATGTCCTGTGAGACTCGAAGCCTTCATTCTTCCTGGCTTGACTCACAGAAAGGCTTGCAAGTAAACAGAGCCATCTACAGTCAGTTGTCTTAGTTGATGGGAGCCATCAGAATTCTAAACCACCATTAATGCCCACACTTTGCATAACTACAATGGGACCTCACAGATATATTTTATATTCCTAGTTTCAGATACAAGAATGATACATTCATACAAACAGGGTGAACACAGTAGATTATAAGCTTTGTAATGATACCTTACAAGAGGCCTTTTGCATGAAGCATATTCCAGTTACATTATATTCACATTCATTAGCATATTTTCATAACATCATATGGAGTGCAATGTCACAGGGCCCTGCCCCAATTACCTGTAATGAGTCATTACCTAAATAACCAGCTAATGAAAGATAGTGGGAGGGGAACTAAACTGTGTGTTGAAATTCATGTGAACGGGAATGTTCCCTCTTGTGTTATTACAGCAGCCGGAAGGAGTGTGATATTGAATGGTACTGCCTTTAGATGGATGGAAATAAGTCTCCTGGATATTGGGTGGCATCCTAATACTGAATACTTGATATCTTTATGCACAAGAAATCCTACGCTGTTAACGTTTGTCCTCTCCACTGTAATAGAGTACATGGCCTTCTTCTGTTAATGCCTCTCCAAATTTCTTCCATCCGACCTCAGAGATTCCTAGGAGGTGCCAGGTGTATTGTTCCATTGGTACAAGTCTACGCGCCTAGAACAGACTATGACGATGAGCAAATTGAAAATTTTTACAATCAGCTCCAAGACATCATTGATAAGGTACACAAGAAAGATATCCTGATTGTACAGGGAGATTGGAATGCTAAAGTGGGTACTAACGCACAGGCAGATTGGCGAGATTATTGTGGCCCTTTCTGTTATGCGGTAACCAATGAGAGAGTACTGAGAATTTTGGAGTTTGCCAGCTATAACAATCTGGTTCTTGCAAACACATTAGGAGCACATAAAGCATCCAGACGATCAACATGGCATGCACCTGATGGTTTACATCACAGTCAGATCGACTACATCAGGGGTTCTCAAACTGGGGGTCGGGACCCCTCAGGGGGTCACGAGGTTATTACATAGGGGTAGTGAGCTGTCAACCTCCACCCCACACCCCACTTTGCCTCCAGCGTTTATAATGGTGTTAAATACATAAAAAAGTGTTCTTAATTTATAAGGGGGGGGGGTCGCACTCAGAGGCTTGCTATGTGAAAGGGGTCACCAGTAAAAAAGTTTGAGAGCCACTGGACTACATCATGGTGCAAAACTGATTTTGTTCTGGGATCAACAGAGCTAAAACAAGGAGCTTCCCCGGTGCTGATACTGGAAGTGATCAGGACCTTGTGATGCTAAACTTTTGTGATGCTAAACTGCGGCTAAGGAAAATCGTTAGGCCAAAGTTCACCAGAATCAAGTTTGACTTTGAAAGACTTAGAGACCAAAGCATTGCAGAGTCATTCCAAGCAATGATCATCGGAAAATTTGCTCCGCTGCTTGCTCTAGAGGAAGACATAGAAACAATGACCAACAATTTGAATGTTGTAATGAATGAGGCAGCAATGGACATTCTTGGGAAATGTCGTAAGAAGACAAAACCTTGGGTCACAAATGAAATACTACAAATCTGTGACATCAGAAGAGAACTCAAGAGAGACAAGAACAGCACTGAGGGAGCTGATAAATACAAAGCGATTGACAGAAAGATCAAGAAAGGAATGAAGGTGGCCAAGGAGATATGGGTTGAAAAACAATGCTCTAAAATTGAAGAGTGTTATCAATAATAAAAATAGCAAACGAGCCTTCCAGATTGTAAAAGATCTGACGAAGGAAAGATGGACCAAAGCTAATGCAATTCTAGTCAAAGAAGGGAACAGTCTTACAGAAGAAAAGGACATCATCAATAGGAGGACAAATTACTGCTTTGATCTATACAATTACCAGACAAATGGAGATCCTAGAGTCGTAGACAGCCCAGATTCAACAGAGGAGGATGACTTTCCAACACTGCGGGAAGAAGTGGAGTCAGCTGTGAAGTCACTCAAGAATAGAAAGGCTACAGGTATTGATAACATCCCAGCCGAACTAATGAAATTCGGAGAAATAGTAATAGATGTACTCACCAAGATCTGCAACAATATCTGGCAGACCGATGAGTGTCCCTCCACATGGACACAGTCACTAATGATCACTCTGCCAAAGAAAGGCAACCTGCAATTGTGTCAAAATTACCGGACCATAAGCTTAATTAGCCATCCCAGCAAAGTGATGTTGAAAGTCATATTGAACAGATTGAAACCACAAGCAGAGAAAATCGTCGCTGAAGAACAGGCTGGCTTTTGTGCTGGAAGAAGTACCACAGAACAGATTTTCAATCTTCGTGTTCTATCTGAGAAGTACCTACACCACCAGTCGTTGTTGACTTCAAGAAGGCGTTTGACAGAGTATGGCACAAAGCTTTCTGGGCAACCATGAAGAAGTACAATGTTGGTCATAAGCTTATTTTTACCATTAAACAACTGTATGCCAAGGCCAGCAGTGCAGTTCTTGTCAATGGCATAATAGGAGAATGGTTGTTCACCACTGTTGGAGTCCGACAAGGCTGCCTTATTTCACCCACACTGTTCAACATCTATTTGGAGCACATGCCCTAGAAGATCACATATGCACAGTCAGCACTGGGGGGGCGAACAATCTCAAATCTTTGGTTCGCTGATGACATTGACAGCCTGGCAGGTAGCGAAGATAAACTTTTCAACCTTGTGAAACGATTGGATGAAACCTCCACAAAATATGGTATGGAAATCAGTGCAGAGAAAACCAAGCTGATGACAAACAAACATGACAGGATCAGCTCACATATCACTGTCAGTGGACAAGAGTTGGAGACAGTGAAACAGTTCAAGTATTTGGGGGCAATCATCACAGATGAAGGATCAAAGGCAGAAATTATGGCAAGAACTGCACAAACAACAGCAACAGTGGCAAAGCTAAAGCCAATTTGGAGGAACAAGAACATCTCCCTGGAATCCAAACTGAAACTGCTGCACGCATTGGTCATCTCCATTTTTCTGTATGTGTGTGAGACATGGACCCTTTCAGCAGAACTTGAACGGAAAATACAGGTAGCGGAGATGAGATACTTCCATAAAATCCTGGGCATCTCCTACTTTGACCATGTCACTAATGAAGAGGTCCGTAACATCATCACCCAATGCGCTGGGTCATATGAAAACCTCCTGACGACCGTGAAGAAGCGCAAGCTGAAGTGGTACGGCCATGTAACAAGATCATCTGGCCTATCCAAGATCATCCTCCAAGGGATAGTACAGGGGAAGAGAAGAAGAGCTAGACAGACGAAGAGATGGATTGACAACATAAAAGAGTGGACAGGAATGGACTTTGCAGAGACTCAAGCACTGACACACAATCGTCAGGGGTGGAGACAATTGGTTGATTGCTTGTCAATGATGGTGCCCCAATGACCAATGTGGTTATGGGAGTGATGATGATGATGATAATGGAAGGGGTGTGGTGCTTTGTTTGAGACCAGGCTGAGGTCACCCCCTGCCTGCTCGCTGTTCCAAGATGTAGGCACAAATTACATCCAGGATTTCTTTGGCCTGCTGTGATCCAGCACCAGTATGAAAGTATACTGGATCAGGCTGTCGGTAAAGGCTTTGCAAGCCAGTCCTGTCCTGTGACCACTCTGTCCTTAAGTAGCTGCCTTTAGTCTCACAAATATTATGAAGTGCACAGCACGCCACAATAATGTGGACGGAATTGGCCACATTGGCATCCAACTGAGTATGCATGCATCACCAACGAGCCTTCAGCCATCCAAAGGCACACACCACTACCATCCTGAAACTGTAGTTTGTAGTTGATTTCACGTTTTTCAGTACCATTGATGTCAGGGTAGGTTTTCATTAGCCAGAGCAGGAGCAGGTATGTGGGGTCTCCCAGAATAACCATGGGCACAGAGACACCATACAAAACCATGTCATTTTTGGGAATAAAGTCCCTTCCTCCCCTTTTAAATATACCGTAGTCTCAATGTCCTCAGCGCCCTGGCATCATGAACCTTTCCTGTGTATCCAAACCCCAGCGTTCATGAACCTGCCTTTGTGATCGAAGAACGAGTGAATAGTAATCTTTTCGATTGACATATTCACTCACTCCTTTCGGTGGGCAAAGTATGGGAATGTAGGTGCTATTGATGGCCCCCATGCAGTTTGTAAACCCCATTCTCTGGAACTCAGCTATACTTTCTGGAACTTTGGTGATGGCAACCACCTATGGTTAGATGAGAGTGTTGATAGCTTTGCAAACCTGTATCATCATGAGCCCGAAAGTGAAATTCCCTACAATGAAGTGGTTTGTGACTGACCAATAGCTGTCCAACATTGCCAGCTTCCAGAGGGCAATAGCAACCCTCTTTTGCTCCAATATGGGTCTACAGAACTGAGTGTTCTGCCACTGTAGCGTTGGGGCCAGCTCCTCATGGAGCTCCAGGAATGTCTGCTTCTTCCTTCTGAAGTTCTGCAGCAACGGGTCAATATCCCAAGTTTCCAAGACAATGTGCTGGTTCTCCTGGTCCAGAAGCAGTGGTTCACACAAGAACATACAGTCAAACACTGGCAGGGGGTGTGGGGTGCAATCTCTGGGAGGGAGATTGGGTGCAGGAGGGGGTGCGGGCTCTGAGATGGAGTTTGGGTGCAGGAGGGGTCTCAGGGCTGGGGCAGGGGGTTGGGGTGCAGGAGGGAGTGCGGGGTGCAGGCTCTGGAAGGGAGTTTGGGTGCGAGAGGGGGTTTGGTGTGCTGGCTCTGGGAACGGGCTCAGGGATGAGGCAGGGGGTTGGGGTGCGAGAGGGGATGAGGGGTGTGAGCTCCGGCCAGGTGGTGCTTATCTCAGGTGGTACAGCGGGGTTAAGGCAGGCTCCTTACCTGCCCTGGCTCTGCGCCACTCCCAGAAGCGGCTGGCATATCTCTGTGGCCCCGGGGGGAGGCCAGGGGACACCGTGCACTGCCCCTGCCTGGAGGCACCACCCCCGCAGCTCCCATTGGCCACGGTTCCCGGCCCATGGGAACTGCAGAGTCAGTGCTTGGGGCGGGGACAGCACACGGAGACCCCCTGCTCCCTCCCAGCCGCTTCCAGGAACAGCGCAGGGTCAGGGCAGGTAGGGAGCCTGCCTTAGCCCCGCTGCACTGCCAGACTTTTAGCAGCCTAAAATCTCCCAGGAGATACAGCCTGATTCTGGGAGACTCCTGGTGAAACCGGAAGGGTTGGCAACCCTAGTAGGGGGTCAGTGAGAGGTAACTGGGGGTGCATGGCGAATGAAGGGGCCAATGTGGGTTGGAGAATGAAGGGGGTTTGTTGAGGGGGATGGGATGAGGGGGTGCCAATGGGGGCTAGTGGGTGCAATGGGTGTCAGTTGGGGTGATGGGGAGTCAGGAGGCAGCTGGGGATTCACAATCTGATCTGCACATGTTGGACTGTGCTCATACAATTGTTTAATTCTCATTTTTGGAACCGGAAGTAGTTCCTACCTACCGGAAGTGTTTCCCAAGCGGAAGTGATCTTGAATCGCGTCTGCGCAGAGAGGCCGCAGGCGGCAAATTCCGCTCTTTCCTATTTTTTCCTCCGCGTGACCCGGAAGTGACTGAAGATTGAACGGAAGCTGCTTCCGACTGGCTGGAAAACAAAGGGCCCTGCTGCGAGGGGACCAGTAGGATGTGCGGGAGGCTCCCGCAGCCGGAAGTGCGTTTTAACGGCCTCATTCCGAGTTTGTCCCTCCGAGCGGGGAAGTGACGTGAGCCGCGGGCAGCGCCTGGCCTCGCAGTAGGGAGCCCACGGGAGACGCCCGCGCCCAGCAGGGGGAGTCCCTGGACCCGCCTGGCACGGGGGGCCGGGGCCGCTCCGCTCCGGAGGAGCCGCCGCGCCTGGGGAGTGCCCTGGACAGCGCCCCCGTGCGCCGCGGGCGGCCGGGCGCCTCCCGGGCCCGCTCCGCGCACCATGTCCGGCTCGCCGCTGGGGGCGCCGCACAGCCCCGAGGAAGGGCCCGGCAGCGCCGCGCAGTGGTGAGTATCGACCCCCGCCCCCGAGAGGTTCCCGGCGGGGCCGCTCGCAGGCAGTGCGGGACAGTGCCCGGGGAAGGGGCTGCGGGCTGGAGCCTCTCGGCAGAGCGGCCCCACCACTGCCCCTGGGCTGGGGCTGGGGAGGAGCCTCGGAGCCTGGCCCCCGCTCGGAGAGAGCTCTGGGCCTGGGGACGGCAGCCACTGCAGGGTCTGGCACCAGCTAGCTGCTCTGGCCTGTCACTGAGCTAGGGCTGCACCGGAGGGGGACCAGGACCCCGAGGTACTGGGTGGGGGGGGCTGTTGCTTGTCACTGGGGTGAACCGAGTTTGGGGTTCCCAGGCACTCTCAAAGCGCAGTGTGAAGCCGGGTAAGTAACAATCATCGTTATGCTCATGGAGGCTTACGAGGACAGGGGGAGACATTTGCACTGGATCCTGAAAGGAATGGGAATCGGATTAGGGTAGGGAAGGATGGGGCGGGGCGTGTAGCCTACTTTCCCTGCTCTACCCTAATGCTGGATTGGGAGGTGGTATGTTTTCTCTCTGTTCAGCTACCGAGGAACAACAGAGAGTGTGTGCACAAGACCTGGTCTTGCCTCCATAGTTAAACAAAGAGCACATTGTTCCTCTGTAAAATTGCATTTTGCTTTTGATTTGGCAGCTTTTTCTAGTGACCAGAGTTGCTTTGTCAAAGGAAAACTTCCCTAATTTGGGGAGCCAGTTTATGGTTCCCTGCTCTAGGTCAGTCCCTTAAAGACATCATTGGCATGGTGCATCAGTCTCAGAAGACCTTCTCTGTATATAGGCAACGATTTTCTTGAAAGACTGAGTGGGATCTAAGCCAATAGTGTAACTAGATAAAGACTGCCCCAAAAGTCTTAAGGGGGCAGCCATCAGTGAGGAAAAGGGCAAGCACTGCTTTCGCTCCTTCCTCCATGAACATCACACAGATTAGGTCTGTGCCATTTTCAGGTTTCTCCCAATAAAAGGTATAGAAGGGTCTCTTCTTATGCAGACAGGACTGGCTGCAGGGCTGCTCCCAGGGAAGGGAATGGGTAGTGGCTTTACAGGTGCAATAAATCTCTCTCAGTTAGCCAAAGATGGTTTCCTACAGGAGCATGAATCAGAGCAAAACTTCCCCTTTTCACACCTCTGAGATTGAGTGGTCTTGTACTCCATACTAGATACTAATATAGAGAAGGGCAGTTATTCGTTCCCACTTGGGCCTTTTTTGGTCAGTCAGTATCTTTGCAGGCATGGGTTAGGAACCTTTTTAAGGGAGCAAGCCGAATCTAATCAGTGCAATGTAATAATTGTAATCTAAACAGTCATTAGAAATAGCTCATCACTGTCAATAACTAAGCCAGGACTAGTTTGTCTTCTAGGTAGCTCCTTGTTAGAGGAGTGCCTAATGATTCAGCTCTATGAAAGGAGAGCTGCAATGCTGTTGTGACTGAGTGACATGCAGCTTCTGAGTCACAGAATCCCTACCCTACAGGTTACAGAAAGATCTAGGATGCACTGATCTCTCCAGTAAGGAAAGTTTACCTACTTTCCGCTAATTGCAGTTCTAGCCTTCAACACTGTTGTCTTTCTTTCTCTCTCCCAAGAGGCAACTGAGGAAACTCCATGATGTCTAAAATACATTTTAAAAAATGGAGAAAACACATTAGGGCCTGTTCTTGCATCAACCATTTCACTGAAAACAGTGAGGAGGAGCTCGCTTGCTCAGAATCAGGTTCTGTGAATCAGGACAGGTTGTTTCCTGTGGAACTCTTATGGAACAGGCAAAATCTATCAAACAGATGAGTTTGGAAAATGGTAAGCTGGAATACACTTTAGAGTTGTAACTATTCACAAAGAACATTCTTTGTCTGGTTCCAGACCTCAAAATATCCAGAAAAGCAACCAGCTGTGAAAACAGAGCTTACTTATTGAATCTTGAGTCTGTAGAAAATGCCCTACAGTCTGAATGATACCTGGACTCTACTTGTTCTTAATCATGACTGTGAAATCTGAAGTTCTTCACACCCTCTGAGATTTAGAAATTAGATTGCTGCATAGTATCAAGATTTAAAATGGACATGGAATTGCAGCAATGGCTTCTTAGGCTTTCTTATTTCTGTGTATCTCTAACATTTAATGTTTGATTAGGAAGATCACTGGAAATTCCTGTGATTGGTGCAGCTTTGGTTCAGAAGTTAACATAATCATTCTTGTTCTGGCAGTCAGCAACTCCTTGAAAAGTCACCAATTCTACAAGCCTTGTTTACCCAAAGTTAGAAGACATTCTCACCCTCACAATCCTGAAGAAGAAAAGGATTTGTTATGCTTCTGCCAGAACCATCTGGTTAAAGCCAAAGCCCTGTGTACTCTAGAGCAAGCTGGAGGTTCTCAAGAACAAGCCAGACCTAAATTCTGGAGCAAGATCACTGGCTCCTGTAGCCTCCGCTGCAATTTCTGATTTTTTTTCTAGCTATAGGTTTGAGTGTCAAAAATATGCAATTAATTTCCTTGTGGAGTTTGTTTTTTATATTCAATTTATTTTATTCTGTCCACACACTTCCAATTTACAATATGCATTAGATTGTCATCTTTAGGTTTCAGAGTCAACATGTTAAGAGAATGGGGCCTGAATCATGGTGTCATCACAAATTTGTAGAGAGTCAGCAGTCCACTAGTGGATTTATTCACACTGAGGATCACAAAATGAACAATTTGATGACTGGGATTAAAGGCACGCTAATAGGTAGCTAAAAGATAAGGAGGGAAACTGACTCTGTCCTCTTGTTTCTTTAAGGTATCATGCAGGCCTGAAATGGTATTGGCTTTTGCTTGTTTTGAATTTTTTCCTCTTCAGAGAGAGATGCATGTAATATTTTTTCTTTATGTCTTTCACACTGGAAATTCAGGACTTGCCTTTTGTAATAGCATAGAGAGCTGGTAAGACTATAGTTGAGATGCCATGCTAGTTAACCCTGATTGAGGGGAACATTACTTTTGTTCAAACAGGGGTAGGACAGGGAAATAACTATTGAAAGAACACCTATTAACATACATGCTTGGATGAACATTTGGGAGAACAGGTTCTTAAGGATTCAACACCCTTCCCCTTCAGTTAATGGCTGAGAAAGTTCACAATAGGCGAACTCTAGGACCACCAGATTTGACATTCCTGTTTATTCTAAGGTAAGAAAGAATCAGGATTTTAAATATATATATATTTATTTATTTTGATATGGAGATCCTCAGACTGCCTTTATATATCAAAAACAACAACAAAAAGCATTAAAAAATGGCCCAAACCCAGATTTTGTTCTGCTTTTGCAGGTCACTTTTGACCGTTCAAGCATTTTCTGCTGCCTTCCCACCACTCCCATTTCTGAACAGGAAGTTTAGAAAAATTGTCATGCGTATTGTCACACCTGAACAAAAAAAAGCCTGGCTCTTAAGTTCAGTAAAGGTAGCATCCCTATGTCAGTTTCCTTTACCCGTGACATGGTGAAAAAAGGTAGGACACTTACACCTGGGCTCTCTTCCAAAATTTCATACTGAAGAAGTTGGATGGATCATTCTAGAGATGTTTTCAACCATCTTATCACTGCTTCTCTTCCTGGAAGTTCATCACCTTCATGTTCTATTCAGGGGTTTGGCTTATTTTCAAGATGTAGTGCATTGTCAAGAGTCATGACCCCAGGGGGAAAATAGACACCCTATAATTACAGTAAAATGGCAGTAAGAGATTAGGATGGCTTATTGAAGAACTAGGGAAAGTTTCTATAAAAATTTCATTTTATTTAAAAAAAAAAAGGTGGGGGGGAGTGAAATGTAGCAAAACTCAAAAATCTGAAACTGTTGAACTCATTTTAAGGATTTCTTTATCAACAATGTCACCAAGAAGCATAAAACTAAAATTAGTAGCTGGAGGTAGGTCCTCTTCCCGGTTCCTTTAGCAATGCCAGAGCTGCTAAGCTCTGCTTGAATTATAGGAGGATAATTCTTTACTAAAAGAGTTAAGTTTCATTTAAAAAAATAGATCCCATTTACTCACATGTGAGTGGACTGACTGGTGACTCATCATTCCATTTAAATATACAAAATAATTCATAATCATATTCTCTAAAGGAAAAGAGATCTGCAATATGGAGAAAAATGGCTTTTAACTCTCTCTGCTCCCCCCACTTTATGATGTATAAAGAAAGGTTGAGACTTTTTAAAAAAAAATTAAATAATTTGAATTTTTTAAAAACATTTGAAATGTCAGTCCAGGTCTTTCCTAGTTTTGATAGAAGACTCATCAGTGATCTCCAGTGTATATGGTGAGCTTTTTCAACCCTTAATTGAAGCAAAAGAAGTGTCACATCTTAACAAAAACTACTTTTTCTCCTAATTATTTAATGTATGTTTGAGTTAAACAGATGTAAACAAAACAGAACTTTTAAACTGTCTGACTGAAAATTCCTTTCCTTCCCCATTGTTCAGCTTTCAATGTCTTGTAATGCTACATCTTGTTAGTCCTCCTTAGCGATTTGTCCATAAGACAAGTGTACCTCTACAGTACAAGCTTGGTATTGTCTAGAAAACAGTATCTGTTGGTGAAGCTTGCCTTTTGCCTTCCTCTTACACAGGGTTCCACGGGTATAATTAGGGGTATGGTGCAAACACCTGTTCACTTCTTTCTGACCAGCAGATATGCAGAGTCCAGAGCATACTTGCTATCATTAATGCCTCTATCATCTGCTTCTTCCTTTGTTCGTGATCATTTGGATGGTTAAAAACAAAAAAACAAAGCCATAACTCCTTGCTGGGGTGGAGGAAGGAGGAGCATGCCTATCATGGAGTTCATTCTTACTCCTTTCCTGTTTTCATTAATAGTCACTTTGAGAGTGGGTTGGGGTGCCTGTGGATTGCACAGGAGATGTGCAGAGCCTCAAGTATTTAGCAGTTCCACGGCTAGGGAATTTTCTGCAAATTCTGCTCCTGGCTGCAGAATCTAAGCTTTTACGTTTAAAGGAGGAAAATTTCTAGACCACATGGTCATGAAAGAAACCTTCAAAATATGATCCATGTGTTACAAACCTGCGTGTGACCCAGGAGTCAGATGCTGTCTTCCCGAGTCTGCATGAACAATAGCTTTGGGAGGTGTAAAGTGACCCCATTCATCTCAATAGGATGTTTTAGTCTGAAACGTGACGACAGCTATTTAAGTGTCCACCTTAATTGTTTCACTGGGGTCATTTAAGCAAAAACACTTAGATGAAGTACTTACCATATCTTCTGGTGCCAAAACTCCCATCTGTGTCCTACTCAGCTAATAAAACCTTCATTTTCCACTCACAACTTCCACACTGCAAATATGGGTTGTCAATACAAAAATATATTGGGGGAAATGTTAAATCTTTATTTATTTATTTAAATGGAGCTGCTGCAGAGATTTCTACCTGCTGTACTGGAGTGCAACATTTAGACTGTGGCAAAGTGAACATAAAATATCCTTGGAAATGAGGTTTCATATCAAAGTGCTGGAGCTGAAAGCTTAACTTTCTAGATTTCAGAGTGAGGAAAGCTCTACAGTGTAAAACCATCCAGCCAATACCATGGTGATGATGTATTGCACCAACCACCAGTGGGGAGCCTGACCTCTGTAGCTGTGGCAGGAAGTTGTCCGACTCTGGGAGTGGAGCATCCACTATTGGATCACCCCAGTGGCTCTATATTTGCTAGGAAAGGAAAATATATTGGCAGACCTCTTGAGCAGATACTACAATTGGAAGCATGAATGATCCCTCAAAGACTCATCCTTTTCCACAAGGGCTGGAAGGCCCAGCTAGATTGCTCATTCACCAGAAACAGAATACTACATACTTCCAGACATTCTTGAGAGCAAGCTGGACTCAGCATTGCTGATGGAGGCCCTTCATCTTAACTGGGTCAGTAGTTCTTCTGTGCATGCCCCATGATGCTGTTGAAGCACAAAGTCAAATGGAACAGAACCAAGATGCTGTTGATTACCCCAGGCTGGATTTCTTCACAGTTTTGGTTCTCAAAACTTCCAGAACTGATATCAGAACCATAAAACCTGCTTCCCAGTTCAGTGAATCCCTCATGTTGTGGACTTGGACTATCAACTATGACTGAAACAGTCAAAACTCATTGAGATCAATCAGGTTCCACATGGCAGCCATCTTGGCTTTCAGCCCTCCAGTGTGCTGACAGTCTGCATTCACCCTGCAGTAACCAAGTTACAGAAACAGTTGCTCCATGTGTTCCCTCTGGTTTATGAGTCCCTTCTACCATTGGATTTGAGTAGTGTTCTCACAATGATAATGGGGCCCCTGTTTGCACCTTTATCAGGTTATTTTCTGTCTCATCTCTCTGAAGGTGGAATTAATCAGAGCCATAACATGAACCCCGAGAGTTAGTTGAGATGCGGGCCTGAGGACTGATCCTCCCTACACCATGTTCCATAAGTTAAAGGTGCTTCTGGACACTCACTCCAAATACCTGTCTAAAATGGCTCTGATTCTATCTCCATCAGGCAATTAGTCTGCCATTATGTTTCCTCGAGTCTCATTCACATGCAAGGAGGTCAAGCTTTTAAATAACGTACGGCCCTCTTGACATTTACATAAACTTATTTATAAGTTCCCCCAGCCTTTTTGTGCTGTCTGAGGGGTTGAGACCCAGAGTCAGAATGTCTCAGGCCAAATGGATCAGACTATGTATATGTAGGGGTTTACTTAAATTGTGGAGAAATGACATATTTTTCATGGATTGATCATGGCATAAATAGCAAATTTTGTGGATGTGTTAGACATCCACAAAATTTGCTATTTATGCCATGACCAACCCACAAAAAATGTGTGATTTGTCTGCAGCGTTTCTCATACTGGGAGTCCCAACCCAAAACGGGGTTGCAAGCCTCTTGTAGGGGGAGTTGTGGTGCTGCCTTCAGAAGTTACTCCTGGGGGAATTTTGAGCATCTGTGGACATGCAGAATTCATGTCTCGCATAATTTTGTTTTTCCCCCGCATAAAAAACATTTTGCCTAAGAACGGCTGCAGTTCCGCCTTTTGCCCATTAGGGGCCGCTGTGGCGCTAGAACAGCTCTGGTGCCACAGCGGCCTCTTGTGAGCAAAAGGCAAAACTGCAGCACTTCTTAGGCAAAATGTTTTTATGCTGGAAAATATAAAATTCTATGCCCAGTGCTGC
Source organism: Terrapene triunguis (assembly GCF_002925995.2). NCBI lineage: Eukaryota > Metazoa > Chordata > Testudines > Emydidae > Terrapene > Terrapene triunguis. Next base: position 579,777 of record NW_020664542.1, on the reverse strand, counting down.
AGAATTCCCCTAGGAGTAGAAGTTTATCACAGCACCCTGCCTGCAGAATCAGGTTAGGACAGAGTGGGGCACACAGGGCTGCTGGGGGGTCATAGGTGGGTTCAGAATGGCTAGTGGAGGGGACAGACAGGAGCATGGGCCCAGGAGCTTGTGGGGTGACAGCGTTGAGCCTGGGGATGGGGGAGGGGGGCTGTGGAGACCCATCAGGGTGCGGGGTCAGGGGCAGACGTGCTTGACTGAATGGGAGAGGCTTGGGGTTAGCCAGAGTCTGCATGGGGGAGGCTTCCCAACACCCTAACAATCCCCCCACCCACCCAAAGAAAAACCTCCCATCCACACCCAACGCCTTCCAGGTTCTCTCCTAGGCTCCTTCCCTCTCCCTCAGCTCCTCCGTTACTCCTGACTTCACCAAGTCTTTGCACTGCTTCTGATAGGTGCAGAAAATACAGTTCTGTATTGTAATTTAAATGAATTACACAAAGTTGTGTGTTAATATGCCTAGTAAGGAATTTATTTGTTAAAAAAAACACCACCACAAGAATCTTTTTTTTTTTTTTTTTGGTCTGTATTGTTACAGACATACTTGCTGACAGATATTTTGAAATAAATTACCAAAATGATTCTAACTGGCATGATTATATTGTGTTATTTTGACAAATAAAATATGCAGAATTTTTCAGAATTTTCAAATATTGTGTGCAGAATTTTTAATTTTTTGGCGCAGAATTCCCCCAGGAGTAAGAGTTGGGTGGCTGGAGAGCAGTGGCTGCTGGCTGGGTGCCCAGCTCTGAAGGCAGTGCCGCTGCCAGCAGCAGCGAAATACGGATGGCAATACCATACTGTGCCACCCTTATTTCTGTGCTGCTGCTGGCAGTGGTGCTGCCCTCAGAGCTGGGTGCCCCTCCAGCAGCCGCTGCTCTCTGCTCTGCCTTCACAGCTGGGAGGCCGGAGACCAGATTTCATGGGGGAGACCAGATTTCATGGTCTGTGACACAATTTTCACGGCTGCGAATTTGGTAGACCCCTATACATATGCGGTGGTTATTACGATCAGGCAGGTGTTCTAGGGAAACTGAGCCCCCTGGCTGCAGGAGCAGTAAATACCCTCTAGTGAGAACTGGTGGACCTGGCTGAATGAGAGAATAATTTATCAAATAGACAAGTCTGTCTTTCTTTGTAGCTTTCCCCACTTAGGGACACGTGTGCAGGCAGGGAGCCAGCAGTTACCTTTCCTCCCTGCCTGAATGTTAACAACCTGCTTCTCCTCTCTCCAGAGTCCTGGAGGTATGAAACATAGAAAGAGGAGCAGACATCTCATCTTCTCTTTTTACATTCAGCGTCATGCTCTTTCCCCTACGGTGCCCCAGTTTTTTGGTGGATGGGGATGTGGAGGGGGAGTGGTAAATGTAAGAGCAGTAGAGTGGTGGTGTGATGTCTTCTCCCAGGAAGAGTGAAAAGTTATACTTCAGAAAGAGGGGCCTTGTGGGCAGAGGAGGAAGATATTTTGGGGTTTTTGATTTTTAGCTGAGAAGAATGTCATTCCCTGCCACTCTAGTATATAATAATTAGGCGTGAGTACAAACTAAGTGACAGAGTTCTGTAACAGCTGACCCAGTGATGTGTATCACTAGAGAAGTATACGTTTTACCATTGAAAATACTGAAGACTATCTGTTATTTTCTGTAGTTAGCCAGCTTCTAAGATAAGACTATGGTATGTGTACAATAATTGGTGCGAATTAATCAAAATATCTATGTTCTGATCATTTACACTACTCTTTTCTTCTTCCTCTTCTTTTGTTTTTTAAGCATTGCAGGCTGTATGTACCAAGTAGTTCAGACGACTGGGCCGGATGGAAAAAACCTTCTGAAGTTGCTCCCAATCTCTAAATCTTCTGGAAATTTTATGCCACTGGTTCAGTCATCAGTTGTGCCTGATACTGCTAAAGGGAATGTATCAAGTCCAGTTCATTTTACTTTTAAGACACAGATTGCCAATAGCACCACATCTTCATCTGTCAAGATACCTGTTTTTAAGTCCACTAATCCTGGAAAGATCATTCTTACAAGGACGTTGGATAAACAGGAAAATGTTAGCGTGATCCCTGAAAAAGAGAGCTTGACTACAAAACCAGTTTCTAATGTTCAGAGTAATTCTGTTTCAGTTGATAGATTGTCTTTGCAAAATGTTGCTGTGTCAACTTCATCTAACCAGAGTAATACAGCATATGTGTTAGTCAACACAAAAAATCTTCCAGTGACTGTGAAATCTCCTGTGCTGCCTTCTGGGCATCACCTACAGATACCAGCTCATGCAGAAGTGAAATCTGTCCCAGCTTCTTCTTTACCACCTACAGTACAGCAGAAAATACTTGCAGCTGCCGCTACAAATGCCTCTGGAGCAGCCGAAGCCACAAAAACACCAACTGTTATTTATGTGTCACCAGTAAATACAGTGAAAACAGTAGTTCCCAAGCGCTTGCAAACCATTTGCCCAAAACCTGTCACAGAAGTATCAGAATCATTAATTCTGACAACTGCACAAACAACGGTAAAGAGTTCTGTTCCGCCGGTGGGAACTTCTGATGGCCAACAGCGCCAGCAGACTCCGATGAAATGGGTTGTGCAAGAAAATTCCCAGGCATCAATACCTTACCTTGTTCCTGTGAAGTCATCAAATAACATGGCTTCAAAGATCTTGAAAACCTTGGCAGATATGAAGAATGTAGAAAAAAGTTCTGCAAATATTTTACCAATCTGTTCTAACAGCCCTAGTGGAAGCCAGACAATCACTCCTATTAAAGATAATGCTCTGGTGATGTACAATGGGAAAGTGTATCTGCTGACAAAAAGAGGGTCTGATGTTCTGTCAGCCCAAATTGACCAACAAGCCTCTCCGGGTACTGATGCTCCTTTTAAAAAGGACACCTCTCAGCTGATAACCAATAAGGTGGTAAATCTAGTGTTGTCAAAAAATAAAGGTATGACACTCACCCAAAAGGATCCAAAGCCAAGTGTAAATACAGAGCCTGTTCCACAGCCTGATTTAAGAAAGAACTTAAAACCTGCACCCGCTCTGCTTGCAACACCACGTGTGAATCAGCATATTATTACTACAAACCAGTTCAGGCCTTTGTCCGCAACAGGGGGGATTTCAAATGAAGTGAACCCAGTTAAAAAAATGGTGATGGATGAAAACATGCATTGTAACAGCAAAGAGAAGAGTCATTCCCCCAAAGCAGCAACTGCTGTTACTCCTCAGTCAAAACAACATTATGCTTTCAGTGAAGAAGAACAAAAGGTAACTGTCAACAGCAAAATGTGCCCACGTTTATCTGTACCAAATTACGTCTACATCCTGATTCTATGTGACTGAAGCCAGTGTCATTCAAATCACTTTTTTCTCTAAACAAGCATGCTGCCCCGCCCCCCAAATGTTTCTTAATTAACCAAAAAGAAAAGCAATAAGGTTTTAATCAGTAAGATTGTATTATGCAAATGAACAAATGTGAGAAGAGGAAAGAAAGGGAAGCTTACTTCCGTGTTAGCCAATGATTGCCTTTTTTAATCTGGAACAAACTAACTAAAAACTCCTACTGAACCATACCCCTCATTCCAAGCTGTGCTCCCTTTCCGATGGAACCGAGGAGGCGCTCTCCTTCCGGAAGGAAGAGCGAGTCCTGTCCCATCAGTCTGTTTTCCTATCAGCCAAGTCCCAGCCTCTTCTGGGCATTTGGCAAAGAGGGGAATGCTTATTTGAAACTGCTTTGTGCTCACTTTGCAAGAGACAGAGACTGAACCAGCAGAGTCACTGCAGTGTGAGATAACGGTATTTGTGCAAACCAGCTGAAGCCTTGGAAGTCCAAGGGGACTGGGCTACCAGGTGCAAAAGTGGATGCCAGGCAACCATAGACTTACCTCTGACGATATCCAACTGGAGGGGAGGAAGACACAAGTAGAGAGGCCAGTGGTTGACTTTCTTTGATAGTTTCTTCCCCTAAGAGCTTAGTAAAAAGTAAGGTTAAAAAGTCACAGTGCATAAGCAGAAGTGAGGACTTTAATATAAAAAACATGCACACAAAAAATAAACCCCAAAAATAGTCTGATATCCTTTTTCATAGGGTGTAGTTGGCTGACCCTCAGCCTGAGCTCTGCCATAGTTTCTTGCCCCTGGGTTCCCTATGGGAGCCCCCCCCCCCAGGCAATTTCACCACTTCTGGCAGGAGTTCAGTTCACTCCCAGGATCTCTTTTGAGTCCAAATATCTCTAGTCCATGCTGACTTTCCCCAGGTCTTGCCACCGGTTATTGGCTGAGAGCAGCCTTCAAAGGCCTCTTGCCCATATCAGGCTTCCAGTGTCAATCTTCCCCCAAAGAAGAGGGGTGTGGGGTAAAGGAAAGGGCAGCCACTACCCTGGCCTGGGCTCCCCTTGCTACTGAAGCTCACTGCCAGTCCCCAGCAGCCTTTCCTCCTGGGCAAACTCCCTCCTCCCCCCGCAGTAACGAGCGTCACTTTTTTAAGCTCCCCTTTTCCTGATGGAGCATGTTCTGTGGGTATACCTTATGGGCACTGCCTGAGTGTAGGAATGCTCTGCCTTTCCATCAGTGGGATGGGGGCGTAACCCATCACATACCACCCCTCTTCAAGTCCAGAAAGGTTTCTTGCTTAAGAGTCTCCCCAGTCCCATCTCCCTGGAAAAAAAATGCATTTGCATGCTCTTTCCTTGCTTGGTGCTGCACTCTGAAGCTATAGGGCTGGAGTGCTAGATACCAATGCATAATCTGGGAGGTTGAGTCCTTCATGGAGGGTAGCCACTGCAACGGCTGTGACTAGACATGGTCTGTGACTAGAGAAAAGGGACTACCCAACAGGTAATACGTGAGGAAGTACGCAGCCCATTTGATAGCCACAGCTTCCTTCTCAATAATTCAGTCTCTCCCTGGGGAACAATTTCCTGCCTAAATATGAGATTGGGTATGCTTCTGGGAGAGTCCTGGGAGAGTGCCGTTCTCAGGCAAACATCGGAAGCATCTGTATAGAAAATAAACTCCCGGGGGAAGTCTGGGTTGGCAAGGACCAGCGCCTGGCTTGGTCGCATCTTCAGAGTATTCAAGGTTTCAACCCACCAGGCATTAGTGTCTTTGCCTTTTAGCAGATGGGTATGGGGAGCTGTGATTGATGCAGAGTTGAGGTGATAGTATCCCATCAGGCCCAGAAAGCGCCGTGTATCTCTACTCGTCTGTAGCGTGGGGCATGAGTTTATTCATGGACTTTGTCTAATACAGGTTTCACAATGTCTCCTCTTATCTGATACCCTAAAATAAGTTACTTCTGTCACAGCCAACTTACACTTAGATGGGTTAGCTGTGGGGCAGGCTTCCTGTAGGGATGTAGGGACTGGCTGAACCTCTTTAAGTCAGGATCTCCCCTTCCCTCCTTCCCCCAGTCCAGTGCGGCTTCCTTTGTTCTTCGGGGGTTGATGATGCCGTGGGCAGCGACCAAGGGAGAGACGATTTGGGGCGCTGCCCTCTTGTAGCCCTTTCTCTTGCTCAAGAATCATCTCCCACTGATGTTCAGGGGACAGAAAGTCTGTGTGGCCAGGAACTTGTTTGTGACTGCCTTCCAGAACATGCTGGAACAAGGCCTGGGCAAAATCATATGGTGGAATCTTGTATCTTTACATATAGCGTTGCCACACATACTTTACCAGGACAATAATGATCAGCAAATCATGAGTTTTCAAATGATACCTTACACAGTATGCTTTGTACAAAATGTATCATAGTCTTGTAAAAGGGGTGAACATAGGGGTACAGACCGCCTTCCCTTGGACCCATCCTGTGACCATCAACTGGGGGGAGTCCTCCTACAGGCCCCCTCTTTTGTCCATCCCTCTGTGTAGTCTCATTCCATCCAAGGGCGTTCTTTTTTCATATTCCCCTGTTTTCCCTGGGAGCAGCAGATTATCGAGCTCTTCCCTGCGGTTCCTTTCTGGTGGGGAGTGGGTTTAAACTATGGGACCTGTGTCTGAGGTCAAGGGCTCCAGCCCAGTTTTTTGCCTCACCAGGTGGTTATTCAGGTGATACCTCATCTGAGCGTGGCCCCATGCCTCGCTGAGGTCATCCCCTCTTCATGTGGGTAGCTTAGGTTGCTGGGGTGAGGTTTGTACATGTTTTCATTGCACCCAGGATGCAGCGTCTGCTCCTGGGCAAACCTCCCTCCCCTCCCGCCCCTGCTTGCAGTAGCAAACTTCACCTGTTTTAAGCTTCTCCAGGTGGAGCATGTCCTTCAGGTGCATATGGTGAGAGTTGGTAGTGTTTTTCCTGGAATCAATCCGTGAGGATAGAAAATGAAAATGTAGGGGAACCTTTGATTCTCTAGCCCTGTGGTGAAATTATACTTATCTCCATATGCTTTGGTAGAGGAAGTCACAGTCTTCCTACATAGCAATAAGCCGTTGACAGGAGAATGGATCAGGTATGGGGAGAGAAGGAAAGGGTTTTGAAGCAAGGACAGAAGAGAAGATAACAGGACGATGCCGAGTAGCAATTACCATGTCATCCTGGGACATGCTACCATACTAAACTAAAGTCATATTTGCTGTATGATACTTGGCTAAGTTATTTATGTCATCACAGTCCCACTAAGTCCCTCATTCAAAAGAACAGCATCCGAGGACGAGGAGAGAACAATGCAATGTGACGCCAATCATACCTGTCCCCTTTGGGACAGGCAACTGGGTAGTACAGCCCTGGGTTTTGTTCTTAACTGTTTATTGCAGGGTTTTCTAGCTTGTGGATTGTGACTCTCAGGAAGTTGCAAGGGGTTTCAGGAGAAGCAAAGGAGGGAACATGAGGCTATTCCCCAGCCTGGGAGTGTTGTAGCCCTCAGCATTTCCCTCTGTTGCAGGGCTCTTGATTAGTTGAGTGGAGATAAGAACTCTGCTTAGCAGCATGGAGCAGTTCCAGGATCAGCCAGCAGGGAGAACTAGAGGCAAGAGTTGTTTCCTTCTTGCCAAATGCATTGTGGGGAAAAAGGAGGTGCTTGGTCCCCACATGCTATGCCAAGCTGGGGAGGGATCCAATCCAGATATGTAAATGTTGTGCTCTGAGGGGGAGAGATCCACTCCCTTTGGGCGGTGGGGTGGGGTGAGGCAGAAAGAAACTTTGAGGGAGACAGAGTAGCAATTTTACTGGCAACAACCCTTCCCAGCCACTAGACACTTTTTTTTAGCCTTAACCCACAAAAAAATAATACCATGACCCAAATCCCACAATCTTCTGTACCCACAAAGGATTGTAGGATACAGTGAGTGGCAAGTCAGAGTATTTGGCCATTTTGTGGTTGCAGACTAAGAAAAGCTGAGGATCTCTAGATGAGAAATTCATTATTTTAAAATATTATTTCATTTCTTTGTTTCTAGTCCCATTTTGGCCCGTGCCTCCCCTCTGCCAGCCCAACCATTCACATGAGCCAGGCACACTTCTTATCATTTTATACGTATTTTAAATCACTGCTACAAATTATGGGTTTGGTTTTGGGTTTTTTAGTTCATTATGTACCTCTGCACCCAAAATGGGACTGAATTTATTTCTGTCGTCTGCTTTGTGATACCCTTATGTCAGAGCTTTCTCAGTTCCTGAGGCCTTTGTGGAGACCAGATAGTGTCAGATGTTTTGCTTCCTCTCTTCCTCTCTCCTCCCACATGTGCATGCTCAAACAGGTGTTTGTTGTGTGACAGGCCCTGATGGTTAAGAGTGGCATCAGGTTACAACAAAATTATGCACAGAGGACTGTTAATACCAAACTTCTAGAATTATCAGTCATCTTTGAAATGTAGGCACCAGCAAACACACTGTGATCCAGGAGAATCTTGTTGTGATAAATATTTCCTATTAATCATCTGTTCCTTGGTAATTCTGGGACCTTAGGATAAGTGGCTACCTTTGCCTCTCATAGCACTTTGTTAGTATACTAGCAGGACTTGATAACTTGAATTTATATGCTGTTTTAAAATAAATAAATGAACATGGCAATGAAAAGGCAAATGATCATATTATAATATTATAATTTCTCCAAGTAAGCCAATATCTAAAGTTTAATGAACACTTTTTTACCAGAATGTCAATGTTTTAATGATCACAGGTGTGTTGATGAGTGGCTGCATCACTGTTTATATACTGTATTCTTATTATTTCAGATTCAAAATGAAAAGGTGTGCTCATCAGAAAAGGCCACTGAACTCAAACACAAAAGAGAACCCCATGGGAAACAATACCTGGAATTAAGAAAGAAATTCGGTCTCTTTAAAGAGGAGAGAGTATACCTTAATAGAATTCCCTTTGGAACTCCTCCTGCAGGATCAGAAGCAAGTGTGTGCTCCAGGAATAACTTTAAAAAGAATAATGATTCTTGGAGTGCATTACCACAAGAAACGGCGATAATAGCTAAGCAGCAGGACCATGGTGAAGAGGAAAAGGTATCTCAGTGTTTATGTATTTTGATGTGTACCCTCCAATAGCCTATGCTTACACTTTTAGAAGTAGAATTTCACTGCTAATTAAATTACAATTTAACACAAGTGAAATTAATGTGAAGGAAAGGGGAGAGGAAATAGCATACTTAGCGATTCAGCACTAGTTCCAGACTGTAGCTACCACAAGTACAGGCAGTTGGTTGCCACTCATCTGTCATGCAGATGGCACTCAGTTCACTAAAAACGCTTCTTTTCTCCCAGATTCCTTCAAACCACCTCTCACAGCCTCCATCGGTGGTTCCTCTTTTGTTACTAACCTCGTCAAAGAAGCAGCTAGAACTTCAGGCAGAGCTGTTATCTTGACGAGTTTTATGGCATTTTTTAACTTAGTCTGTGAAAATCTGGAGGTGGGAGGAAATTATTTGCTTGTAAAACTCTCCCTCAAATAGCCATCATCATAGCATCCACTCGAGTGCTTACTGCGGTCTCTGTCTCCTATGATCCAGAGTAGCCATTCAGTACCTAACAGAAGTCTTAAATCAGACAAGACATTTGCTTGTCTCCTCAAGTTGGCATGGAACAGGATGACCTTCAACAGTGGCCTACAACAGGCCATGTCATACAGCTGTCAGAACGTGTATTCCCTCTGAGGAAGAGTCTTCTCGTCAAGACTGAGTATCCTGGCCCTGATCTTCAAAGAATCTAGTGTTATTTTTTTAAGTTCTTTGACCTCACGGACTTGACCCTGAGTGAGGTCTTAGAGAAGAAATCATTCATTCAGATTCTTGACATATGCATTCATTGTCCTTGTTTTTAAAGAATAGAACAACATGTTTACATCCAGAAGTCTCACATTAAGTACAATAAACCCAGATACCAGCATATTTTGTCTTGCAGACCAGTAGTGAAGTCTAGTTCTTTCAGGGATGGGGAATATCCAGCTGGAATCAAGAGACTCCTCTCCTTAGTAGGTAGGGTGTCAGTGGTGCTGGGCTAAGTGAGAAAATTGTCTCTCTCCTTGAGGGTTAGCCCACAATCCTGTTAGATAAGTGTTTCTTGTCTTGTGGAGACGGAAATATCTCAGAATTCCAGCCCTCCTTCTTCCCACCCTTTTTCCTTTGACAACTGTTTTCTCTTCTCACATTCATGATCCCTCATCGAAGAAATCATATCATCAACAGGTTGCATCATCTAATCAGTGTTGGAGCCTCTTTTCTGTTCCCATCAGGCCAGTTGCTATAAAGAGTCAACTCAGTTTAAATTATGGTCTCCCTTTCTCCCCAAAATCCAGAGCAGTCAGACCGCTCTTGGATACATTTTGTGAACATTCAGCCATTTCCAGAAGTTCAAGATGGAGTTTCTCTCTCCACTCTGTCCTGGCAGCTAGGGACTAAGAGGATTTCTTTGCCTTAGCTGATCTCAAGGATGCCCAATGTGTCCAGTGCCCACATGCATCAGGAGTTTGTTCTCAGGGCAGCTCACTTCACTCCAGTTCAAATCCTTGCCTTTTGGTCTGACATCCAAATACATGTGCCTTTACCAGGAGGATTGTTGCTTATTGCCAAGGCTATAAGGAAAGCAGGCATGTGTTGATTGCTCATTCAAACAAAAACCATGTCTGAAGCCACGTGAGTGGTGTTACAGCTCTGAAACAAAGGAGCATAAAGAGCCACAGACTCTTGAGAGGCTTTACCACTGGGCAGAGTAGAACCGAGGTTAGTCAAGGCCTCACGTGTCTTCTGACAGCTCAGCCAATAAGCTGACAAGGCTTAATTTTGATAGGAGTCAGGCACCTAACCATAGGCTCTTTTACAAATCTCATTAGACACCTTCTGTATCTCTAGGCACTTCATTTCCTTTGTACATCTGCCCCTTAGTTTCACTTGAATTAAACAGGACTTAGGCTTCTAAGTCACGTAGGCGCTTTTGACTGTTTTATCTCTGGTCTTGATGTAAACATTTCAAGTGATGGAGAATTTACCATATTCCTTGGTAATCTGTTTCAGTGTTTAATTACACTCACTGTTCAAAATTTGCATCTTGTTTCCAGTCTGAACTTTGTTGACTTCAGCTTCCATCAACTGGATCATTTTAAGCCTTTGCTAGATTAAAGAGCCCTCTAACATCAAATATTTTCTCCCTGTGTGGGTAACTGTAGACCCTGATCAAGTTGCTTCTTAACCTTTCCATCAATAAGAAAAATATATTGAGCTTATTTTAGTCTGTCATTGTAAGGCATATTTTCCACATCTCTCATTATTCTGCTGCTCTTCTGTGAATCCTCTCCAGTTTTCAACTTCCTTTTTTTAAAGTGTGAGTCCATGAACTAGACACGCTATTCCAGTAGTTGCCTTACCAATGCCATATACATCTCCCTCCTCCTTCTTGCTGTTCCTCTGTCTGTACCCCCAATTATCATGTTAGCCCCTTTTGCTAAAGCATCACACAATCTGCAGATTAGGGAAGATCAGGCTGTGTTCCTCACATATAGGACAATATCTTCGCAACCACAAGAGCTAGAAACTTAATTTTAAATGAATGCTTAAATTCTTCAGAAACTGCTTGACTGAAATCCAGATGTGATGTATCTACTTTGTCCCTTCAGTCACTTATTTTGTACATCTAGTTAAAAAACAAGAACAAAAAGCAATGAGATTTGTCTGGAAAGATCTGTTCTTTATAAACTCGTTCTGCTTTTTGCTCTTGCTTCTGTCACCTTTCATTAATACCAACTTCCCCGTCAGTATTTGTTCCATTATTTTATTAAGGATAGGAATTAGATCTATGGAGTAGTAGTTGCTACTACTTTGCCTTTTGAAAACTAGTGCTTTGTTGGCTTTTCCCTGTTGTTCTGGCATTCTTATTTCTTCTGAGAAATAATTGCAGTGGTACAGTAATTTTGATTGATAATTCTACAATACATTAAGATTCATAGAAGTAAGAGTCCTTTTATCCATCTAAGAAGGCAGTATCCAACTCCACATTGTTCAAAGTCTGACACCAAATAGTTCCACTCTACCCAATCAAAAGCTTTCTCATGATATAATACTAATAATATCAGATGCCAGCTCTCCCTAATTTTCAGTAATCATGTGGATTTTTTAATGTAATTATTAAATTACTAATTCAGGCTTCAATCTACTGATTTTTCAAGCCTGCACATTTTACATATATAAGTGTGTGTGTGAAAGAGAGAGATAGAGACTTAGTCACCACCACTCAGGTTTGAACACAGCAATTAGAGCTGCAGCCACAGGGGGCATTCTTCTCCATTGCCCAGGGAGGTCTGGGCCCAGGACTGGCCAAGATAATTAAGGACCCTAGGCAGGATAGGAGGGCAGCTTTCCTAGGGTCGATCCTCCCCTTCTTTTTGTTTGGGAATGGGGAACACGAGTGCAATGGGGGGAGCCTCCTCGTTGGCCATAAAGGAGGGGAGGGGGAAGAGAGAGGTCCATGCAACCTCCCTCATTTTTTTCATAAACATCTTTAAAAGTCTCAGAGCAAGGCTGGCATCTCTGTGATAGCCAAGAATTTTCCTTTGATTAGGCAGAGTAAGTAGCTCCCAACACACATCCAACGTTGTTAGATGTCTTGTCTTGGAGGAAGCCTGTCGTGTGTGTGTGTAATATATATAATGTCATAATGTATTTAATCTAGTTCACAGGTGGGCAAACTACAGCCCGCAGGCCACATCCGGCCCGTGGGACTGTCCTGCCCAGCCCTTGAGCTCCCGGCTGGGGGGGCTCGCCCCCAGCCCCTCCCCCGCAGCCTCAGCTCGCTGTGCCATCAGCGCTCTGGGCGGCGGGGCTGCGAGAGCCGCCGGGTGTAGTGTATTAAATTGGTCCCCGTAGGAATGTGCTACTTACGGAGCACCAGCACTGGCAGACGTAAGTAGTACACCGTAAGTAGCACATTCCTATGGGGAGCAATTTAATACACTACACCCAGCCCTCCATACAGTTTCGGAATCCTGATGTGGCCCTCAGGCCAAAAGGTTTGTCCCCCCTTCCCCCCTGATCTAGTTGCTGAAACCTTGGTCGGTATGTTTATATCATGGTTTACCGGGAATAGGTCAACAGGATGATTTAATAATATATTCTCCCTGGATTTGGGAGGACTATTCTGGTTGCTTCTTTCATTGATGCTGAAAGCTTTATCCCAATTGTTAAAATGTCCATAAGTGGGCCTATTCACACCCATTTGACGAAGCTCCATAGATAACTTAAGATGTGCATTGAGGTCCTTAATCGTGGACCATGGAAGTTTTGCCATTGACTCCAGTGGAAGTAGAAGCTTGGGGAGGGTTTTCTTTCTTCAAAAAAATATAGGAAATCCCATTAAAAATGTATTAAGGTATCACAGTGAAGCACTTGAAATCCAGGAGACACCAAAGCCGAGTTTACCCATGAAACCTGAACTCTGTCCCCTTGTGAGTCTTCCTTATAATACAGTCTTCAATGATGTGATTACAAACCATTAATTTCACAGGACCCCTTCCCCATTCAGGTACGAATATTGGATGATGAGCAGTGAATGACACACAGGAGCAACAGTGAATTTTAAATAACATTAGAACAGAAGTGGAGAGGAAAGCTGCACACTGTACAGTTGTCTTTCAATATTTTATATAGTTTAAACTAATTTAATGTAGTTCTAAGAATTGTTTCAAATGCAGTAGCTACATGTGTATGCTAAGTGTCGCAGTAAGACAACACTTGAATATTTTAAACCCTGCATAGTTTGTCCTGTTTGTGGTCGCTTCAGTTGAGGAAATGTAAAAACTGGTGACTTATGCCTGGTCTACACTAGAAAATTAGGTTGCTTTAGCTGCATTGATCAGGGGTGTGAATTCACACCCCTGAGCAGCATAATTAAGCCAACCTAAGTCCCCGCGTAGACAGCGCTAGATCCACAAAAGAATTTTTCCGCCAGCCTAGCTATGATCTCTCAGGGAGGTGGATTGCTACACCAATGGGTGAATCTCTCCCGTCAGCGCAGGTAGTGTCTACATGAAGTGCTACAGCAGCACTGCCACTTTAGCATTTTAAATGTAAACAAGCCCTATGTGTGTTCTTACAGTAGTAATTTATGGCAAGGATGCAAAAATAACCTGGTTCTTTTCAACTGCTGCAAGTAACAATCAGTCAGTCAACAACAGTGATGTAGTTCAGTTAGATGGCTTGTCAATTTTCACAGTTGTTGGTGTGCATTGTTGGAAGATAGGATCAGCTCTTGGTTTCCTCTTGTTCTGTTGGTGTTGGTGTGGGGACAGAATTAGGATTCTGCAGGTTTACATACTTTTTAATATTTATTTACTTAAGGGTAACCTTAACCTTGGAGCATATTGCATCAAACCGTTTAATAAATTATTTCAGCACAGTAACCTCAGATAACTACAACAAATAGTTGTTCTAGTATGTGCTTAATTTACCTTGATGATAAAACATTGAAATGCTATGCAATTTAGTGTAAATATGTTTTTTTGTTTTTCTTGATATACAGATAATTGTGGACCTGGAACAGGATTTGACTAAAAAAAGAAAAGCAAAACTCTCACCAATGCCAGAAAATGGAAAGAGAAGGAAAATGATGGTCAAATCAGCCATAAATCCAAGCGTGGAAAACAACAGCACCAGTTCTGTAATACTTAACAAGCGTATTTCATCCACACCAGTCTTATCACAGCAGAAAAATTCCACAGGCTCTATCGGATCGTCTCTAGGGAGGAACTCTGAGCAAGACCCATGTGTTCAAGCTAACCAAGTTCAAGACACATGCTGTTCAGATTTAGTTTCTTCCGAAGATGATGTTTCGACTAATGAAAGTTCCTTTCGAGACGATGCTTTCCCTTTGACTCCACCGGACTTGGATGAAACAATCAGGGATGAAAAAATAAAACGACTGAAACGGCTATTAACAGAACGAGCAGCAGCACTGGAAGAGATGCGTAAAAAGATGCAGCAGACCTGAAAAATCTAACAAGTAATCTGGACCATATTCATTTTGATTCCCTTGACATCGGTGACTCAAACAAGAGATTAATTTGGTTCAGTGCCTCTGAACGTTTAAAATGAACATATAATCTAATTACCTGGTATTCACAGGACATTAATGGGAGCTAAAATGCATGTATATAGAGGAGAGTAGACCCCAGGAGTAAGGAACAGAAGAACTGAATTGTCCAGTAATCTGCTTTTGGGGAGCCCATGTGTGTCAAAGAATTTAGTATGCAGAAGATATGCTATTTGAATTGTCAGTGTGGTGTATTCTCTAGCTTTAGAGTGAGAGCTTTCTGTACTAGTGCTAGAAAATTCTTGTGCTTTGGAATTTCAAGGCCTGTTTTTTGGCAATGAAATGTGAATTGCAAACCTCAACTGTAGATTTTTTTATTATCATTATTATTATTATTAGTGCATGCTCACTTGTAAATTACAGGAAATAAACTATAACATTAAATTGTTTCAATACTTTAGTGGTCAGTGTTTAAATAAAGATTATTTGATCCGGTCATTAGATTTTATACAATAAAAATTGTACAACAAAAAAGGGGGTGATCTTATTTATAGAGACCATTGTACACATCTGAAGAAAGAGCAAGATATAGATGGCATAGCAAACTATACCATTGGCTACTGTTGGGACTAATGCATATGCAGATCTTTTAGTGTTATTGTTATAAGAAATATAGGGCATTTGTCACCTTGGTCTTGGAGTGTCTTTTACAGGATTACATTGAGAGAGGGCATACGCTTTGCTTTCTTACTGCCTGCAGTTTTCAATCTGGCCCATTATTCAGGAAATCATTTAGCACAAGGACTATTGTAATTTGCTGCTGCTGCCTAACCCCCTTCCCCAATGGGGCATGTGGAAGGAGGGGAGGAAATGTGACTCAGGTTAACCTCACTCACAGTGTATCCTGAAGCTACTTCTGGGCTGGTGCAGTGTCTTGTGATATTCTGCTCAGAGCCGTGTCTAAATTAAAAATATAATCCTAAACGCAACGCAGTCCCTGCCTAGTCTATACGCCTATAAGAAATCAATGGCAGAGGCCTGGGCCTGCTTCTTAGAAGATTGTACCTCCAGCTTCCTCCTTGAGACAGTGAGCTCAAGCTTTCAGCAAGAACCTTGTCCAGCATACAAGTGAAGTGAGGGCTCATGGGCCAAAAGAAGGCTGACTTCAGAATGGGAACCTGCAAGACCGGGCTTGAACTGGGGCAAAAAAAGCAGTGGTACTTCCAAACTCAAACTGCAAGCCAAACTCTGCCCAGTTGAGACACCAAAGTGAGGTAGTTGACTGTACAGATGTTCCAAAGATGTTCATATTCATATGTGCTCTGCTGGGATTGGCTTTCCCTTCTTGGGGTTCAGATTCAATCCTGGGCTCTGAAATTAGCTCCCTCTGGGGAAGGGTTCTGCTATTCTCTTTTTCCCTGCTCCTCCCTTTTGGCTCCACAGGCTAGACTGTGGGGAAAGTGTTGGTAACTTCATAAGCATCACCTGTTTGGGGCACCTAAATGAGAGGCTGCTCACCATAGACCGTGCATGTGTTTATCCTGCTGCTTTTTTACGTACTTTGATCAGCCGTTACCTATGTTGACAAATTAACATATTTGGACCTCAATGTTAAACCCCAATCCCTTGCTGAGGGATGAATAGAATGGTGCGCCCTACCCAGAGCAATTGTTTCAGTCTCTCTGCAAACTCAGCCAGACATCGCTACATCAGCTTCTTTCTAGTCAGGTTGTCAATGATTTCTTTGCAACCATTACAGTGGAGACTGGAAAAAAAAAGATGAGATTCTGGGAAGCAAGATTATATCAACCTCAAACAGGAAGGTCATCAAGACTTAGACTAAAGGCATCTACATCTCATTGATTTTCAGTGGGACTAAGGCTCTTATGAAAATTTTACTTAAAATGTTAATAGACTATAAGATTCATAATTATAAAGCCCGAAGAGACCATTTGTGATCATCTTCTTACCCAACCTCCAAATATTTAAAAAATTGCCATTGTTTGAAAGCTATGCATGATCCTGCTGCAGTTAAGCAGATAGAGAAGAAAATAGCAACAAATAATATATTTAATGATGACCTCTCTCAAAGCAAAGATAGTGGGTGATTGTATTGATTTTAGATGTGCTCTCTCCTCAGCAAGCACTTTCTCCTTCAAATAGCCGGTGTTGCCAGTTGGCTTGCGGGTCTGTGTTCTTTCAGCGTACTGTCCAGCTCTATGCAGACAGCTGGTTCAGCAGACCTCGGTAGTACTACCCTGTGTGGTTAAGTGCTGAGGCTGGACTGTCGTTGCCTGAGTAATGCCATTCAGGCAGTCCAGTGCTTCTGTTCTTGGAGCAGATAAGGCGGCCCGCACATTCAGCGGACCTCGCTGTTTCTCATAAAGAAGACCCACGGGCATGGTTCAGTGACAAAGGCACTCAGCAAGGTTTATTGCCGTCAAGACACAGTTCTACCGCCATGGCTCCGTGGTTACAGATATGCTAACACATGAGTGCCCTGGGGCAAGGAACAGTTCAGTTCACGGTGGGACTTTCTGCTGCCCCCTCGGCCGAACAAAGAATTAAGAAGGTGAAGTACCCCAACATTTATAGGCTAAAGCAAACAACTAACATACACCACCTTACGTATTTCATGACATCTGTTTGTTACCACCTCTTGTTCCTGATATCTTGGGCAAAACATCCCTATTCATTGTTTTGTCAAACCATCTTATCTTGTACCAGATTGGGGGTGTATCTGTGCTTGCCTTGAAATCGATGTACGTAAATATCTAGTGCCTAGTACACTAGCAACAGCTTTGCCAAGTTCCTGTACTGGGCAGTGAACTTGTGAGCATCTGCTTTAATATATGGCCTGATTTTGGTTCACAGTGTCTGGTTCAGGCCTTAGATCTTGCACCAGGTCCAGTGCGCCAGGCTCTCTACTATGGCCGGGGTGGTGTGTTGCTTAAAGCTTCTTCCTGGGAGCCCCAGTCATGGAGCAGGACCCAATTGTGCGAGGTACTGTACAAGCACCCTCTGCCCCCAAAGAGCATCAATCTAGAATATGTATGTTTCCAGACTTCGTTAGCATGGAAGAAAGCCTGTGTAGGGAGAGAGAGTTTCCAGAATGCAAAGCACATACAGCAGTGGTTGTTCCATGCTGTAACATTCATACAGGAGTGCACGTGGGGGCAGATATCTAATGGGAGAGTGTGTATACAGGGCAGACATCCCATAGGGGAAGCCTGGGTAGGGGAAGCAGGTGTCCAACAAAAGAGTATGCACAGGCGGGTGAGTTTATTATAGGGGAAGGTTACATTTGGGGATGAGCGTTGCATAAGCCACCATGGGTGGAGTGAGTGTATGGGAGCAGATATCTCATGGGAGAGAGGGCATTGGCGCATGCATTTAATGGAGGGGCTATGCATTATATGAAGGGCTTTGTGTACTGACACAGGCATGTCAGACCAGGCATGGCATGGGGGGAGCATGCATAAAGAGGTGGGTGCCTCAGGGACACCCTGGCACATCGGATTGTGTGGTGTGGGGATAGATTTATGAGATGCTCAGATGGAGCAGGTGAATCATAAAGGGCAATGCCTTTGCGACTCAGCATCTTGTCTGGGGGAGTGTATAAGAGGTGTAGGTGCTTCATGGGGAAGGCACAGCAGAGTGAATGTTTTGGGGGGGGAATCATTTCTCTGGGAGGGGAAAAACATGCATGTGGGTCCCCTTCTCTCACAAGGGGAAAGCAGGTGGGGCTGTCTCCCACAGGGTGTTCATGGAAAAGGGGGAGAACAACGTCTGAGGGGAATGTGCTTGGTGAGCCTCTCCCACGGGAAACATGCATGGGGGTGGAGGATTCTCATGGCGGCCTGTGCATGGGATAGGCACGTGAGGTGGAAGGGGAGAGTGAAACAGCTACCTCCTGCTGCTGCCCACTGGGTCTCTTGTCTGGTGCTGCAACTGGCAATCGCCATGTGCTCATGGAAGACGTCACTCCTGGCTTCCCCCAGTACTGACTGATTTCTGGCCGGATACTCTCCTCTGATTCACCTCTTCTGTGAACATTCAGCTGGGGATTCTGAAACCTAGAGCAGCATCCTCTGGGTCGAAAGCCTTATAAACAGCCAAGAACAGGCCCTTTGTTGTTCCTCCTTCCACACTACCTTTCCCTGCAGCAAGGGGATTCATTACGGCTGAAGTCTCTTCCTGTTACAGCGGAAGATGGGATGGTGAGTGAAAGCGAGGAAGAGAATCCTGGCCACGGGGGGCCTGCGGGAATCAGATCGTGTTGGATTGAGCAGGAAGATCCAAAGAGAAGGTTTCCCCGGGGTCTAGCTGTGGAAAACAGGCACTGGAAAAGCCACCTGGAAAAGAGAGGGGCAGATCTACTCACAGTGCAAGTTGTTCTGGGAAATGCAGAGGGATCAGTTTCTGACGGAGGGGAAACCCCATCAATGCACTGAATGAATGTGGGAAAAGCTCCCCTCTAGCCTCAGCGCCTCCCTCTGGGATAGAAGCCAGGGGTGTGGGCTTGTGCAGCTCTCTCCTGATTGCTTGAGGCCTCGGAGCGGTGGTGGTGGCTAGGACAGTCTGTACAGCAGGAAATTGCTGCCGGAATCCCAGGCTGGAGGGATTGTTCATTTGAGGATCGTCTGGTGGGAAGCCTGGGCGGGCTGGATCTGTCTGTCGGGAGGATGGGTGGTTTAGGGATCATTGGGCCAGTGAGTGGTGGGATAGGAGGGGAAATGTGTCTGTCTTTTAAAAACAGAACCATTGTTATAATCAAGAGAGAGGGGCAAGTCCCAGTTTGTGTCTAGCTGCAGTGCCTAGAACATTGGAAACGCTGGGGAGTTTCTCTTTTCCAGGGAAGTCATGTTGGGTTCGTTTCCAGCCAGCAGAGATACATTTCTCCATCTCCATTCCATTTGCCGTCTGACTTTAGCAGAGAGCGCCAGATTTCTCACAGGGGCAGGTTCTCTTTTGGGCTCCATTCAGGTGACACAAGGGAACAGAGACTGGCCACCTCCCCCCTTGCTGGGGATTGTCCTCGGGTGGTGGAATCTCCAGCTGGCTCCTACAACACCTTGCAGCCCCCCTGAAGATGGTGGGGAGTGGAGGAGGAGGAGGAGACAGAGCATGCTTTGCTCTGGCCATGCCCAGGTGGCAGTCCAGTGAGTGGACAGTGTGAAAATCAGGGAGTTGTAACCGGCTCCTTGACCCCACCCGCTCCCTGCCGCACACCGTGAAAGCAGAGAATTTGACCCATGGATTTTACTGTGTCTGGGCTTCAAGTTAATGCTTCTCCATGCCTCTCCCAGGCATTTTGTCAATGCAGGGGATTTGCAGCATTACAAACAGAAAACAGAATGGTTTGCAAGTGTGGAATTTCTCCCGGATCTGTTGGAAAGGTAAAGCTCCTTTATGGCTGATGTCCACCTGGCCCCATCCTACACAAAAGACTGGCTTTTTCTAACCAGTGGTGGCCACAGGAAGGTGTAATGAGCAAGAGCTTATTGGCCTGGACTCATAGGTTTTGAAAGAAGGAATTTGACTGCCCTATTTGGTTTGGAGACAGAGGGAGAATTCCCAAGGGTGATAATGGCAGTGAACATTCAAAAAGGTGACTTCAATGCTCTACTTAGCCACAGAGCAGGAGCAGCTTCTGGGAAATGCTGCTGATCTTACTTTGTCAGCATGAGTCTTTGGAAGAGAATCCTCTTCCTTCTTCATCTCTGTCCCCTCTCTCCACTCAGGGCACTCTGGATGAGAGGTGCCAACTTTCCTGCTGTGAGTGCT
This sequence comes from Terrapene triunguis, assembly GCF_002925995.2. NCBI lineage: Eukaryota > Metazoa > Chordata > Testudines > Emydidae > Terrapene > Terrapene triunguis. Next base: position 559,504 of record NW_020664542.1, on the reverse strand, counting down.
CTCATTAAAGGGACATTGCTGAGGCAGATAGGAGATTATCTGGCCTATGGCAGTAGGAACAGCTATAGTTTGGATCCATGACACAGGAAGGCTTGAGAGCCATATACTGGTGAATTTCAGTGTACTGACCATGAGAGGCACTGCGTGCTGTCATGCAGGAAAACAGTGCCCTTGACTTGTTATTGTAGGGTTGCAACAAATGCACAACTTATTTGTCAAATGAATGAGGCCCTACAACCTTTAAAAACAGCAACAAAAAGGTCTGCTCAGGAGGTTGGGACTAGATTCCCGAGTCTCCCTTTGCATGTTTTCTCTATACTCTGAGGTTACAAATGGAACACGCCGCCGGGTTCCCAGGTTAAAAATAGGGCATTCCCAATTGGAAAGTTATGGCGCAAATCGTTACCCATTGTTTTGTGGAAGTGTTAGGGTCCTATAGATTTTTTTTCACCTATGGCGACGCCTACACTGCATACTACTGTAGCTACACGCCTCAGTGAAAAGCAGGCGGCAGCCACGCTGTGGTGTGTAGCTACATGCATCAGTGAAAGGCTCTGGCACAGGGGAGCAGCGGGGAAAGGATCCGGCAGCAGGAAGCTGCCAGAGCCTTTCTCCACTGCCTGCCCTGCCTTTTCACGCTGCTGGAACCTTTCCTTGCAGTGGAGAGGCTGCAGAATAATACACTGCTAAAAATAGAGGGAGCGGGACCCCAGCTGCGGGGGGAAGAGGTGGGAGAGACAATCCAGCGAGTGATGGGGGGGAGGGGAGTGAGTGATGAGGGCGGGGCCTCGGGGGAAGAGGTAGTACAGGGGGAGGGGCCTCAAATCCATTTACTAGCAATTAGAAAGGTGGCAACCCACTATCATTCTGAACTCCCATATCGGTTAAGTTTCTTCATGCCCCTATCTAAGAGGATTTGGCAATACCCACTTGTTTAATCCAGGATGCTTAGGATCTTTGCCCTGCCTAAAGTGTCTAACATGTCGTCAGTTGCAGATGTAGGGTAAGCGTCAGGAACTGTGACAGTGTTAAGCGTTCTATAATCAACACAAAATCTTAAAATCCCATCCTTTTTGGGGACCATAACTGGGGAAGCCCAAGGACTGTTTTTAATTGTGACGGGTTCCCCCCCGAGGTGCCACCTGGAACTTGGGCACCACTGAGCCCTCTGACCCACCAGCCTGGGCTCCCTCTCACACTGTGCTAATGTGACACGCTGCAGACCCACTCCCGGTCTTACACTTCCACCACACAGGTAGGGACACACCCAGCTGCAGTTACGTGCAGGCTCTCTGACCAGCCACCACATGTGAACCAACAATAGAGAGGCTACAGCCAAAATAACCACCAGCTTCCCAGCCTAGGACCCCAGAGATGTACCATCTTGCCCTGGTCCAAACCCAACCAGTATTAATTTATTACCCAGTTAGCCTCCCCCTCAATGTGGAGAGGAAATGAAATAACCCCTCCGAGCTAAGATTCCCACACACTTCACTTCAAACTCACTGGTTTAGATTAAAACATAAAATAAACGTATTAACTATAACAGATAGATTTTAAATGATTACAAGTGACAGAAAACAGCTCAAAGCAGATTACCTAGCAAATAAACAAAAATGCAACCTAAGCTTAATATACTAGATAGATTGGATATGAATAGCAGATTCTCACCCGAACTGGTGATATGGGCAGACTTGTAGATTCTTAAGATACAAGCTGCACTTGCTTTACAGCTTGGAATCCCCAGGTTTTTCATACACAGACTAGAAATCCCTTTAGCCTGGATCCAGCACTCACCCCCAGTTCAGTCTTTGTTCCTCAGATGTTTCCAGGAGTCTTGTTGTGTGGGGAGTGAAGAACAACAGAAGATGTCACTCCCCTGCCTTATATAGCTTTAGCATATGGTACTGACATCCCAAGATGGAGTCTAGAAACATGTGGTCTGGTCACATGCCCTTGCAGTGGTATAGCAGCCTTTGCTTACCGGCTGGCCAAAACGTCCACAGGAAGGTTAAGCTATTCCACAGTCCATTGTCTTTGCTGATGGGCCATCAGCCCCATATGGTGTTTTCATTGTTGTACCTGAAAGGCTGGCTGTGGGTGTTTTCCAGAGTAAGCCCATTTGAAATATAGATCCCTAGTCAATATTCATAACTTCAGATACAAAAATGATACAGGCATACAAATAGGATAACCATATTCAACAAATCATAACTTTTTAAATGACACTTCACATGACTTATCTTGTACAAAATGCATCATAATTATGCCATAATCCTATCATCATAATATCACTGTGAAGAATATGGGGTGCAGTGTCACAGTAATTATTCCTGGAAAGCTGCCTCCAGTGACTCAAGACCGTCTGTACCAACCTCAAGGCAGACTGTTAGGAAGCCGGGCACAAACCCCACTCTGGCTTTGTGTTCTATGCTTAGATTTCACCAACCAATTATCAAGTATAAACTCCTCAGGCACTATAACAGGCTGACCACAGAGTCACAGACAGTCCCCTTGGACTATCTCGCCACCCAGGTGCGCCTACAAGTGTGAGAGATGGTCCCTTACACTAAGAATCACAGCAATATTCAAGCTACTCCCACTCCCAAGCACCAGTCACTTACCCTAGGTCAATTACACCTTAGAGCAGTGGTTTTCAAACTTTTTTTCTGGGGACCCAGTTGAAGAAAATTGTTGATGCCTGTGACCCAATGGAGCTGGGGATGAGGGCTTTGGGGTGTGGGAGGGGCTCAGGGCTGTGGCAGAGGGTTGGGGTGCGGGGGTGAGGCCTGCAGGGTGGGGCCAGGAATGAGGGGTTCAGGGTGCAGGAGGAGGTCAGGGTTCTGGGCTGTGGGTGCAGGCTCTGGGGTGGGGCCAGGGATGAGGGGGTTGGGGTGCAGGAAGAGGTTCTGAGTTTGGGGAGGCTCAGGGCTGGGACAGGGGATTGTGGCACGGGGTTGCAGCGCAGACTTAGATCCAGCAGCTCCCAGTCAGTGGTGCTGCCAGGGTGCAGAGGCAGGCATCTCACCTGTCCTGGCACTGCAGACCGTGCTGTGCCCCGGAAGCAGCCAGCAGCAGGTCCGGCTCCTAGGCAGAGGTATGCAAGCGGCTCCGCGTGGCTCTCACCTGCAGTCACCTTCCCCCCAGCTCCCATTGGCCGGGAACTGACAAATGGGAATGTGGAGCCGGTGCTTGAGGCAGGGGCAGCACGTGGAGCCCCGTGGTCCCTCTGCCAAGGAGCCGGATGGGCTGCTGGCTGCTTCCGGGGCGCAGTGTGGTGTTGGAACAGGTAGGCACTAGCCTGCCTTAGCTGGTCAGCACCACCGATGGGACTTTTAACATTCCGATCGGCGGTGCTGACCAGAGCCGCTAGGGTCCCTGAGTGCTGAGCAAGGCGACCCAGTGCCTTACATGCCGCGACTCAGTACTGGGTCATGACCCGACCTTTGAAAAACACTGCCTTAGATCTTAAACCAAAGATACCACCTGTAGCCAATCCTACAATAAACTATCTAAAGATTTATTAAGTAGGAAAAAGAAAGGAATTAGTTGGTAAACATAGATACACAAATGAGTTACAATCTAATAGAAGCTTCTATAATAAACAAGCTTTCTATGTCCTGTAGAGCTAACCCAGGTTAAACATACGGGGACTTTGTGCTTATGCCTATGTGATGGTGTGTACCTGACCCTTTGTGCCCCCCCCCCCCCCCCCCCCCCCCCCCGCTGGACGCTCTGTGGTCCTCCTACATCCTGCCCCAGGAAGGAGCAATGAAAGTGGGTCCTCCAGGCTGGCCTAGTGAGGCCCCATGGAAGCAGCCAATCAGAGCCCAGCAGGCTCAGATAAAAGTTGCTGCAGGTCTTTAGCATGTCAGTTCCTGCCTGGGACCAGAAGGGTGAGGAAGGGGCTCTGCCAAAGGCACTCAGCTGGCTGCATTTACTGGATCTGGGAGTGAGAGGACCTGAGAACTGTAACTGTAAAACAACTGGGGGTGGGGGGTTGTGGCAGAGACTTGAGGCAATTAGGACTGTGGTGAACTTGAAGATGGTGGGCATTACAAATGTTGGTGAAATAATTGCTGGCTTTGAGAGAATGGACTTTCCAAATTGGACCAGAGCCCCGGATGGGACTTGTGCCTATAGTTTGCCTACCATGAGGAATACATGAGTACATAAACTGCAAAGAGTGCTACCCCATCATAGGAGGAGCAGGCCCTGGTCAACCACAGGGCAGATTCCTGGACACTGACGTGGAATGTATTGGCAGGGTGCATGATGCCTGGATGTTCTGGAGATCAGGACTTCTCCTTCATTGAGAAACTGGGACATTATTTTGACCACATGACACTATAATAAAAGGAGTCATTGTCCCCATGGTTATTCTAACCCACTTACCCCCCCCCCCCGTTGCCATGGCTTATGAAATCATATCCTGATTTCAGAGGAGCTGGCAAAAGAAAGTTCAGCTGCACACTCAGTAGCTGTAGGATGGTGGCAGAATGTGCATTTGGCAGATTGAAATCCTGTTAGCGCTGCCTGCAAAACCATTTGGAGGCGTGTTGTCAATGCAGTCTGCATTATTGTGGCCTGCTGTATTCTGCACAATGTCTGTGAGAACAAGGGGGAACATTTTTTGGTGAGGAGTAGAATCAAGATACTACTGGACTGCTGAGCCGGTAACAAAACCAGACAGTGCTCCTGTCATGACTGCTGGATCCATGCACACAATGGAAATCAGGGATGCTTTGTGTGCCCACGTAATGGATTTATACAATCCCATGCATGAGGGGAAACGAAATGGTATTTAAAGTTGGATCAGGTGCCTCAGGCAAAGGGGAACCCCCTTTATAACTTGAGCCCAGTGGGGAGGGTACTCAATGGGATGTGGGAAACCACTGGTTCAAGTCCCTCCTCTGCCTGAGGAGAAGGGATTTGAACAGGAATCTGCCACATCTCAGGAGAGTGCTCTGAGCACTAGTATGGAGTCATGCTAACTTTCTCTGGTCCAATTCTTCTTAGCATATGCGCAATGTGCCTCAGGCAGCATGTGACCAGGATTCATCCCCGATTTTGGTTCGCTGGCTGGATCATAAGCTTCCCTGGTCTGGGCCGGGTACTGATGGGGGGTGTGAGGTGATGCTGATCCATGCCCCCCCATGGTCCAATTACTATTGATTTACTTCAATTAATGAAAGTGGAAGATAGGAGAGGGTGAGGGAGCACTGCATCACCCAGTGGTTAGAGCACTCACCTGAGAGGTGGCAGATCCCTGTTCACCTGGACTTGAACCCACATCCCGGGTGAGTACCCTATCCAGAGCTCTTCCTTCCGCCAGATGTTTACTGTGAACTTGCCTGAGGGGCCCGATCTGGTAGGCAGCCTCTCAGCATACTTGCCAGAATGGGCCCCACATGTGACTTAGGGGTGCATGTGTCTTTCCTGGTTTGTGACTCACGCTGGGACATAGGCAGGAGACCAGCATCCAGGTGCCTAGAGTGAGGCAAATGTGCACATGCTCAGAGCAGAAGCGTAAGTGTCTAGGAAACTTTTACTGCGAACACTTAGGTGCTGAGTGAATTTAGGGGCCTACAGGGTTTTGCAGCTTGTGGTAGCACTTAAGTACTGTTGTGGATCACACCCGAGGTGCCGACACAATGCAAGTGTTTAATAAAACACATTAGGATCTACACACTTTTAAAACTCTAAGTGTGTAAGATGACTCCCTCAGTAACAGTGCTGGGGCGGTTGGTGTCCGTTGGGCTTTCAGATGGAAGGTCAGGCTGCTGAAGTGATAGTGTTTCTTTGTCATGGTCATGTGGACGAGGAACTAATGGAGCACAGGGATTTGTGTATTGTGTCATTACTGAGCGTTGTGTAAGGGCTTGTCTACCTGGGGAGTTATTCCAGATGAACTATTCGGGGGAAGGGATAGCTCAGTGGTTTGAGCATTGGCCTGCTACACCCAGGGTTGTGAGCTCAATCCTTGAGGGGGCCACTTAGGGATCTGGGCTAAAATCAGTACTTGGTCCTGCTAGTGAAGGCAGGGGGCTGGACTCTGACTTTTCAGGGTCACTTCCAGCTCTATGAGATAGGTATATCTCCATATATTTCTTTTTTTAACTCCACATGTGGATGCAGAACTGACCAGCCCAGGCAGTCTGGCCAATGACCAGTGTCACTGCCCTAAGCTGCCATGTTTCGCAAAGCCAAATCTTGGGAAATGGGGGGGGGAGGGTACAAAGTAGAAGCCAGAGAATAGGGTTGGGGTGGGAGGGAAGGAGACTACAGATATTGAGGTGTGGGGAGAGGGGGCTGGGTGGTGGAAATAAAACAGTGGGATGGGGTTAAGGGAAGGGGGAGTGAGGAAGTGAAGCATAAAGAAAGAGGAATCCAAGATACAGGGGTGGGGGAAAGGAGAGAGCCCCCACTAGCGCTTACTTGAGACCCTACTCACAAGCAGGTTTGTCCCCCTTGCCTTTGTAGCGCTAGGAAAAGCTACTCTGATGTCAGTACAAGGCAGTGGGGACACTGACATGAGCAGTGCCCAGCTGGAGAGGTCACATGCCCTGCTCATCCCCAGGGTGCAGGTGGAAGTGGGCATGAGGGAAGAGAGGAGCACAACTTGCATTTTTCAGCCCTGGATTGCCCCAGGAATGTGGTGGGAGAGGTGGGGCTATCCTGGGATGTCTGGTAGCTGGAGAGAAATGGCGGTTGTTTCATTTCAGTCAGTGTTGTAGGGGCTGATGACCCTGCTTCTGTTCTTGGCTGAATGAAGCAAGGCCCTACTATCAACGCAATGGCACTTCCGTCTGCTGTCTCTTCTGTGATCTGAATGACCCAATGCTGGCCTTCAGCAAGCATGGAAGAGGAAAGGTGGAAGATTTGAGCGCATGGGAACAGGAGCTGATTGGGGGAGAAAAAGAGTAGATTAGGACAAAACCTTGGTAAGCCGGGGGTGAAAGAAGAGGAGAGAAACTGAGAGTTGGAGTAGGGGATTGAGCTGGAGGGAGACTGGGACTTGTTGGGTGAGGAGACTGGGGCTGGGTAGGCAAAGCGAATGGCGATGAAGAGACAGTTGTGGGGAACAGACAGGTTGGAGGGGACAAGACAGAGGAATCAAGCTTGGAGGAACTGGCAAAACGTTCTCTGCTCAGTAGAGCAGATACTCCCCTCCAGAGCCTGAAATGGAATCCAAGACTCCTGCGTCCCACCATTCTTCCAGTCAGCAAATACCTGAGACTAGTGGCTAACTGTCTCATCCCCCTCTAGTGCAGTCCACAGAGGACAACCTGCTATTCTTCTACTTCACTTCATTAGCTCTGCAGAGGTCTGTGCAGTTGATCTAAAGGTTCCAAGCCTGCTAATGAGCCATATTGGTGTCAATATGGTGGAATGTGGTTCCCCCTCCCCCCCCCCGCCCCCAGTTTGCTTTTTTAAAACCTGGGAAACTACCTACAAAACTATGTAAGAATATTAAGGTTGCAAAGTCAAGCTCTCAAAAGGTAGGATATGCCAGAATTAAGGCTGTACAACCTTCAATTTGGCCCCTTGTGCATATGCATTTGTCAAAATTATCAAGGCTAGGACATGTATAAGGTATAACTCCTCCCCACCTATGCCAATCTATGTAGCTAATCCTCATTAAATACATCTTCCCATTCATTGTAACTGACTTTCATGGGACTTGTATCAGGCCCTGAGTGGAAACAGCTTGGAATCTTGTCCAAGGCCTTGCTGTGCGTGTAGAACGCATAGACCAAATCAGCAGAGCCACTCACAACTTTCCAATGTCCATTTTATTCTTCATTCTATAAAATGTATAAGTGCAGAAATGTATTACAGGTTATTGACAATACTGATTATTAATCACCTTTGCATTGCTATGTGGGTTAATAGCAAAGCCCTTTATGTGTCAAAGTGATTGAATTTAGTCTCCTCTTTAATTGGATGGAATTTTTGATACGAACGCTTATATAAATTGTTAGTATTATTGCTACTTTTAAAATTCCTGAGATATAAAAGCTGAGAAAGTGTTTTCTCTCCCACTTAGTTATAAACGTCCTCCAATCAACAGCGTGTGTTCATCAGCCACAAAGCTATTGGGTGTATTGCAAACGCTGTGTCCACTTAAACTGACATCCGCACGCAAGGAAATTTTCTGTAACAGAAAACAATGAGAAAGGAAAGAAAAAATAACATAACGTAGCAAAGCTCCACTATTTACTCTGTTCTTTCCCCAGAGTAGCTTCTACAGACAAGGCCAAGCACTCTGAAATGCATATCACTCCAAAAACTACTTGCCTGCTAAGAAAGCAAAATATTAGTAACTCAAATAGCCCTGAGATACCCATGAGGAAATAATATGGCATTGTCCAAACTTCTCTCATGACTGTTCAGGGTGTGAAAGTCTTCACAGCTCAGGAAGGAGATAATCGTCTGATGTCTGGGTGACTGCAGGTGCAGATAGAGGTTGCTTGAGATAGGGTGGCAAAACAGTTTTCATTCTAATTCCGTTTTCAGTTACCAAGAATTTTCTGAAACATTCCTCTCCTGTGCTATTTCCCATGTTATTCTCTGAGCTATGATAGCTCTGCAGCACTTGTAGGATATGAAAGTAGTGAAAGCTAATTCTGATCCCTCAGTAGATATACCTTAGGGACACAGCACAAAGAAAATCTAGTGAGTAAGATGGGACCTTGCTGCTCTTTCAGGGTAGAATCTCAAAACAACCAAAAGAAAGGTGTATTGTTGTAACTAGGCTGGTGGGGCTGAGTTTACCAGCTCTGATATTTGATGAATGATGTTAAGTTTATTTCATGAGTCTCAGGCTATAAAGCATTGGACACAAACTTCACTTTACCTGAAAATCACGGATGTAGGTGAGGAAAAAGCTGAGGAAGGAGAAAGCCAGAGACCATTCTGAGATTGTGCTGATGATGTGAACTATGTAGCCCTGTATTGAAGAGAAAATACATCTATGTAATGAGGCTGCTTTTTCAGTCTCCAGTGGTAGAAGGCTTATATTTCAGCATTTCAAAGGATGCTCTCCTAGATCTGTCAGGATTTTCCCATTACCTTTATCTAACTCTTTCATAAGACAATGAAGCTGAATTTACCTGGTGTCTGGGAGGGAAAGGGTGACGTATTCTTTCCCCAGAAGGGTGCAGAGACGTCCTGTGCAGATGGCTGACAACTTCTAACTCTCTATTTTTTGGAAGTCATGTACCTTGTACACATTGCTTCTAATGTATATTGGGGGCTAGAGTGTTGCTTTACTACATAATGGCCTCTAAAGGTCAACTAACAAAGTACAGCTACATCACATGTACCTTTAACTTGCCCACTTTCCTCTCTTCTTCCTTCTTTCATCTCCTGCTCTCTTCCTCTCTCTCCATTCTTCCTATTAATCTCTCATACCCACTTCAGTAACCCACCAAACAGCAATGAACACGCAGGCTTCATCTTCAATGCAAAATGCTACCGTGTTAAAATGTGACTGTGAAGAGTCTTGTTTGCTCACCACAAAGTTATGATCAGAATTGTCAGCCAAGACAAGGCAGGTCATGTACAGCATAGTGGCTGCTAGTCATTAAACCTGTACCTGGCGGGCCGGTTTGTTTACCTGCCGTGTCCGCAGGTTTGGCCGATCGCAGCTCCCACTGGCCGCGGTTTGCTCTCCCAGGCCAATGGAGGCTGCGGGAAGTGGCGCAGGCCGAGGGATATGCTGGCCACCGCTTCCCGCCGAACCTGCGGATGCGGCAGATAAACGAACCGGCCCGGCCCACCAGGGTGCTTACCCTGGCAAGCTGTGTGTCAAAGGTTGCCGATCCCTGAGTTAGAAAGTCTGCATTAGCCTTCATACCTGGAATACTTTTTCCAATGCTAAATGCACACAACTTCCTTTATGGAACTGTCCTACCTTTTCCTCCCCGCTCTCAAAATCTGACTTACTTTCTCCTGTGGGTTCCAGTGCAGCTTCTGTACTAGGTCAGTTCCATACAGGCCACTGTACAAAAGGACCGAAGAAACAAACACTAAAGAAACAAGGTAAGGAAGATGCGAGATGCTAAATGGCAAATTTGGAAAGAATGTTCAAGTTATTGTCTAGACTAAGTTTCACCCTGTGGCCAGGTATCTGCATAAATGGGATGGGCGTCTGGGCTCTGAAATGCATTTACAATAATGAACAGTAACCTTGAGGTGAAACTGAAAGTTACTCTTTGCAACAAAAGCATAATTTCTTACCCCAAAACTAGGGCCCTACCAAATTCATGGTCCATTCTGTCTTAGTCAATTTCACGTTTTCAGATGTTTACATCTGAAATTTCATGGTGGTGTAACTGTGGGGGTCCTGACCCAAAAGGGGGTCGTGGGGCAGTTACAAAGCTGTTGTAGGGGAGTCCCGGGATTGCCATCCTCACTTCTGTGCTGCCTTCAGAGCTGGGCTCTGAAGGCAGCAGCCATGGAGCTTACGGCAGCCAGAGGAGGCTCCAGGAGGTGGAGGCGAGTGTGATCTCCCCTATCCTGCTGGGAATGCCTCAGCCACGGGCTCCTAGCTGCTAGTCCGGGCCAGTGGCAGATTAATGCATGGGCCCATGCCCAGGGGCCCCTTGGAAAAGTGGGCACCCTGAGCCCCGGTGGGAGCTGTGGGGGAAGAAGCCTCAAGTCTGACTCCCGACCGGGCTGGGGAGGGACAGGACTTGCTCTTCCCCTGCACGGCTGCTCTTGGGCAGAGATCAGATGCACCTCCAGGTACCTTCCCTGGCTGCAGGAAGCTCCGGGTCTGTGCTGCCTCTGGAGATGGGTCTGATCTCCCCACCGATAACTGAGATTCTTAGTCAATTAATTCCTTCAATCCTTAAAATATAATTAATGGAGGGGAAACAGTGAATCAGAGGAAGTTGTGATGGTGGGGAATCACATGGCTGATGTTTGGATGACCGCATGGCACAAGTGGGAAGGGGCAGATTCATGGATTCTAAGACCAGAAAGGACAACTGTGATTAAGTCTGACTTCATGTATAACACAGACTACTGGACTTTCTTGAACTAATTCCTGTTTGAACTAGCACGGATCTTTTAGAAAAACATCACATCTTGATTTAAAAACTTCCAGTGATGGAGAATCCAGCACAATCCTTAGGAAGTTGTTCCAATGGCTAACTGCCCTTGTTGTTAACTTGTTTCTTACTTCTAGTCTGAATTTGTCCCGCTTCAATTTGCAGCCACTGGATCTTGTTATATCTTTGTCTCCTAGGCTGGGCCTACACTTGGGGGGGGGGGGGGTGTCGACCTAAGATACGCAACTTCAGCTATATGAATAGCGTAGCTGAAGTCGGCGTATCTTAGGTCGATTTACCTGGCCGTGAGGACGGCGGCAAGTCGACCGCTGCCACTCGCCCGTCGACTCCGTTTCCGCCTCTCGCCGCAGTGGAGTTCCGGAGTCGACGGCAGAGCGATCGGGGATCGATCTTATCGCATCTACACTAGACGTGATAAATCGATCCCCGAAAGATCGATCACTACCCGCCGATCTGGCGGGTAGTGTAGACATACCCCTAGACTGAAGAGCCCTCTTATCAGTTTGTTCTTCCCCATGCAATTATTTAAACTATAATCAAGTCACCCTTTTGTTAAGCTAAACAGTTTGAGCTCCTTGAGCCTAGCACTAAAAGCATTGTTTGCAATCCTTTCATCTTTTTCGTGGCTCTCTTCTGAATCCTCTCCAATTAATCAACATCCTTCTTGAACTGTGGACACCAACACTGGACACAGTATTGCACTACAAAAGTGATGTTTCCTCCCGTGGTATTCACTCCTTCTTGTCAACTGTTGAGAATAGCCCACTTCCACCTTAATTGAATTGACTCATTAGCACTGACCCCCCCCACTTGGTAAGGCAACTCCCAGCTTTTCATATGCTGTGTATTTATACCTTTCTACTGTATTTTCCACTCCATGCACCTGATGAAGTGGATTTTAGCCCACGAAAGCTTATGCCCAAATAAATTTGTTAGTCTCTAAGGTGCCATAAGGACTCCTCGTTAGTATTGCAGTAGTGCTTGCAACAATGCCATTTACAGAGGTAGTAAAACCTCCCTACTCAATATTCTCATTTATACATCCAAAGATCTCATGAGCCTTTTTGGCTACAACACTGAACTCAGAGCTCATGTTCAGCTGATTGCTCAGGTGTCTTTTAGTCAATGCTTCCCATGACAGATGCCCCTATGCTGTATGGCCCGTCTTCTGTGTTCTAGATGTATGACTTTCTATGGAGTTCTGTTAACACAAGCTGTCTGCTTGCAATCAGTTTACAAAGCAGTCCAGACAGCTCTATATCCATGACCTGTCCTCTTCATTATTTACCACTCTCCCCAATCTTCATCTGCAAACTTTCTCAATAATTTTGTTTTCTTCCAAGTCATTAACTAAAAATATTAAATAATGTAGGGCTCTGAACTAATCCCTGGAGGACACCAGTTGATACACACCTGCTCAATGATAATTCCCCATTTATAATTACATTTTGAGACCTGCCAGTTTTTAATCTGTTTAATGTGAGCCATATTGATTTTGTACTCTTGTAGTTTCTTATCAAAATGTAGTGCACTACCCTGTCAAGTCAAAGTACATTACAACAACTTCAGCTCCTTTAAAACTCTTGAGTGCAAGTTAACCACACCAGCTAATTTTTAACATGACTAGCTTTAGTAGCTGCTCTCTAACATCCTCCTTAATCACAACTGGAATGGAGAGTATTTCATCACCATATGATATATTTATATCATCTGGCTTTTTCCCAAATACAGAACAGAAATATTTATTGAACACTTTTACCTTTTCAGTTTCTTTTTGACAGGTCAACCATGTCCAGCTAGTAATGGACCAATACCATTGTTAGGAACAAAAGGAATCCTACACTTAAGGATAATAAGATGTTTAACGCTGCTGGCCATAGGATTACTCCTTTTGCTTCCCTTACCAATTTCCCACAATTCATAGTATTAATATAATTCAGAAGCTGTCAACTTGCCCTTTCTTCCATTTTGTGGGTGGGTGAGTTTTATTTGAAATAATTACTTTCACTTCCCATATATACTAGATTGGCTGGTGGTTTTTGGTTGTTTTTTTTTTTTTAAACTAGTGTGGCCTTTTCTTCAGTGTGGCTCTTTAGGTATCTAGTAAAATGTTATTAAATAGTTCTCAATTATCCATTATTTTTGGTTTAAATCCTTTGTCAACTGGTTTGGCTCATACTTATTTTCAGCTTTGTGAAACTAGCCCTTTTTAAAACACCAAATGTATATAGAGTCCAAACCAGTATTCTATATTTGCCCATAACAAGTGATCAAGTCATGATTACTTGTACCTAAGCTACTGCTAATTTTTAGTTCTGTGATCAGTTCCTGTTTCTAGTCCTGTGATCTTGTGCATTCTGTACTAGTTTACATTTTGAAATGGATTTAAGATGTATCCTAACCTAGAGCACACTCCCATACTCTAAATGCAAGATGACAAAAGCATGGTTAATGCAGGGTTTGCTTGTTTTTATTTAACTACTGATGCTCTCCCACTAAAAACACTGGTCTCTTTCATGCACTTGCCCTTCTCAGGCCTTAGTGCTTTGATATCACATTTCTTTGCCATCTTCAACTCTCTTAGAATGAAGAATCTACTTTGCAACCTCAGTAAGTGGTGAACCATCCCTTCTGCCTGCCTTGAACTAGTGTGACAGATTCACAGGATTAACTTTTCTTTCTGATGTTAAACAAAACCCATGAGACAACAGAAGTAGAGAGCACAATGTAGATTGTACGTCTATAGACTAGTATGTATTCTATGGTCAAACGTTATTTAGCACTGACAATTATTTAGAAGAGACCCCACACATTTCTTTGCACATTTTTCACAAACTTACTCTATTTTATGATCTAGCTTGTACTACTAGTGTTACTTGTATTTCACAACAAAGGATACTGCTTGCTATGCTTGATCCGCACCAGAGTAGCACAATCACTCGGATCCAAAAAAGTTTTGGCTGCATCGTGTAGGAAAGAATGGTCTGAACCACTATGTAAATGGCTCCTATTCCAAACGTTAGACAGGCTCCAACTACGTGCATATAAAACAGACTATATTTCTAGGTGGAAAGACAGATATAAATAAAATATAATATGTACATAAAATATACAGAACACAATTTAGTTTATTGCAGTGCTGATAGCTCCACTTTATAAAAGCTTTGCCTGCAGCTGCCACCACCTCTAACTGGGATCTCCTCACATCTCTCAAGTTAAGCTGTGCTGGGGCAGGGTCACTACTTGGATGGGAGACCTTCAAAGCAAATCCACATATGGTTAGTAGCAATTCAGCAGCTGCCAACTCTCTGTCAGGACATGTTGTCATGGAGCAATTGGCTGCCGGAGGGCTAGTCTTTCAGATGAAACATAAAACTAAGGTCTTGGCCACTTGCGGTTATTAAAGTTCCTGTGATACTTTACTCAAGAGCAGAGATTTTAGTAAACTGGCCAGAACAGCAGGGCTTTTAGTTAGTTGCAATAATTAGGGCTATGTTAACAGTGAACGGACTTGAGCAAAATAGCACAAACTTCTTTTATTTTATTTTTTAAAACAATCCTTGTTTTCAGTTATCGGGGTGTGTGTGGGGGGTCATCACCATGGCAGAATAAAAGCTTTTACTGAGCTTTCATTTGGCCACATACTTCTTATAATACTGTTGTTGCTAAGCATACGCCTCCTAAACAGCACATTATTTGACTTGGCAACACTCAGTGTTCTCAATTAAACTAGTTCGTCTGTCATCACTTCCCATCATTCAGACACAAAAAATTCAATGTCAAGTCACAGATTCTCATCTAATAATGAAAAGATGACAATCTGACTCCTAGGATGGCTGTGTGAAATACAGCCTTAATGAGACTGGTCTGTAAAAAACTGAACAGTACTAACAAAAAGAAAGTGGAGGAATTATTGAGGAGGGTTTGAGGCAAGTAAAATGAGAATAGGCCTATCAGACAATGGAATAATATCACCATGAGAATAGTACCAGTAACCTGCACATATACAGAGTCTTCCATCTGAGGATCAAAATATTTTTTATGAAAAAACTGATCCTAACAGGACCTTTGTGGTAAGTATTCATATTTCCATTTTACAGATGAGCAAGCCAAGGCACAGAGTTCAAAGCCGACATTTTCAAAAAGGCCTCTGATTTTTGGGTTCCCAACTTGAGACACTGTGGGCCTGACTTTGAGTTGCGCAGCACTTGCAGCTCCATTTCAAGTCACTAGGAACTGCAGGTGCTCAGCACTTTTGTACATGATGCACAAAGTGTATCAAGCTGGACCCAGAAATGTCGAGTCGCCTGTAGTCAGTAACCACTCTTGCAAACTTGGCTGCATGCTATTTGTCCAAGGAAGCCTGTAGTTTAATGACAAGAAACCATCAAGGTCTTATCACAAGATGTATTCAAAGAAAACTGGGATGCAACACTGAAGCTGGATAAAGGAAGCCCTGCAATTATGCAGATGAGGGCAGGGATCAGATGGCCTATTAACCCCTTCTATCCTAAAATCAGAGGTGAAAGTAAGTCAGTACGGTCTGGTACGGCATACCGGCAAGAGCCGGTACACAGCCAACAGTACCAGCAGGGGGCAGCTTCCCCAGGCCAGCAATTTAAAAGGACCCTGGGCTCCCGGCAGCAGCCAGGGCCCCTGGCCCTTTAAATCACGGCCGGAGCCCTGGGGTAGCAGTGGCGATTTCAAGGACCCGGGGATTTCAAGGCCCCGCCCCTTCTGCCTGAGGCCCCGCCCTGCTCAGGACTCCAGCCCTGTGTACCAGTAAGTCCCTTAAGTTACTTTCTCCCCTGTGTAAAATCTAAGTTTATGAACACAACAGGATCACACAATACAGGCTAAAACCTAGTGGTTCTACTCTGAAAAGTGACACTGTAAAAATGGAATCATGGGGTTCTGTGTTTGTGTCTCAATTACTTTAGATAAAATTGGCTCGGTGTATTAGTCTTTCCTAACTGCCAGTTCTGCAAACTCAAACAAGCTGGAGTCTCTTGTACATCACCACCAGTAATAAAGGTTCTTCAGGTCAAAGCAGGTCCTCAGTGACACCAGTGCAACCCCACTGAATGCAACAGCATTGCACTGACTGGAATTTAGTAAACAATTTTTATGTAGGAGAAATAAATTTCCCCTTACTCCCTCATAGGTATGTTCACTCGTCAGTTCTAACAGGGGTTAAGAACAATAAAAGCTTTGCATTAAAACCAGCAGTTGCTCCTTTGAATAAGAAAGGGTCACTTTTACTTATTTTAAAAGTAGAATAGAATCACACTTTAAGTGGAATACATACTTCAAAATTTAACAGTAACAAATTGTAAAACACTCTACTATTATCAAAGAAACACAGGATTTTCCATAGAAAATCAGACTGTTGGTGCACTCAGACAAGTTTTTTGTCTTTGGTCAGTGACCAGTTCCTGATGTTCAGAAGGAAGGCAGGAAAAAAATGCACATGGCTGACTGTGCATGATAGATTCCTCCTCTCCCCACAAATCATCTTATATCCTAAAACATGAGACTGGCTTCCCCTTATTTTAGCTACGTAACTACAGATGAGATTAATGGTAATGAAATCATCCAGTCCCTTACAAAATCTGGCCACGTATTTAATCAAATGCCAATAAATTCCCAAGGCTGACTCTGTAGAAATCAGAATTTAAATTGCGTGCTGCTATACTGCCATCCAGTGGTCAAATATGTTTTTCTATATTGCCAATGTAGAGATCAAGACTCGGCAGAAGAAGAGAAATTTTCTTTGGGCTTGTCTGCATGGGAAAATTGAGCTGGATAGCTATAGCACAATAATTATTCAATTACTCTGCTATAGCTATGCGTGTCAATTATTCCTTGCAGATAAGCCTTTGGCCTCTCACATGCACCCATCTGGGCAGAGTTCTACGAGGCAGCATCCACTGACACCCTCAACAGTTTCTGCATCGACCACTATCTGGGGTTCTCTGCTTGGTGTCCTCCTCTGGAACCCTTTTGCTCACCCTTCGATCTTACTTCACTTTCTGCCCCTCTTGATTTATCCTCCATAATTAGTGGAATATAATTTCTTTTTTGGCTCCTTCTTTTTTCTGTGGGATCCTCCTTGTTAGCATTGAGAGTCAAATATGGTAATAAGCGTAGCTGCCAAGTTCTGGTTTGTACCATGTGCCATTTTATGTATAGTATTTAATTAACTAACTTGCATATAACCCTAAATTTAGGCCTAGTCAAACACACCATCCCTTGATCATTGGTGGGGTTAGGACATGGAGCTGAATAAAACTTGGCATCTCTAGCCAGAGTAGGTGAGTGGCCACAGGGAGGGAGGAGTAGCTAGATGGGTGCCTGCTGGGAGGTCAAGAAGTGCTGGGCCCGTGGAAGGATAGGAAGTGTTAAAGCTCCTGAGGGCGGCTGGTGATCTTGGGTGCTGGGGCTCCCAGTGGGCAGGGGCTATGTGCTATAGAGCATGTGGTACAACTGGATTTGGGGGAAGAGAGTAGGCTGGAGCCTGAGGCCAGTATCAAGCTCCTCACCTTGTGTTTCTGCTCCCAGCACATGCTCTAGCCACTTCCTGGCTTCTCACTTCTGGCCCTAATCCAACAGGGGAAGGAGGCATCTGGATCCTTGTTCAGCAGGCTCCCCAGCAGCCAAAAGGCTGCATAACTACAGATAAATGCCAGCATCCTTTTGGCAGATCAGCTGGATGGATGAGACTCCAACTGAGATGCGGATATGCATGACATGGCTACCAAATGCATGACTGTTGCCATCAGATGGGTGACACCTGGAAGCCCTGCATATGGTGTTTCTTGCTTTTAGTGGTGTGAATATTTAAAAGGTTATCAATTTGAGAGAGGGAAAACTCTGAAAAGGAAGATAATATTGTAGAGAAAAATAGACATTTGAGAGACAGGAGAAGGACAGAGGTTACTAATGCTTGTAATTCTTCCCAAAATGTCTGTCTGTTTTGAAAGAAAACATACACAAAGGACCTGCTTTTCAGAGGTGGTGAGCACCCACAGCTATAACTTAAGTCAGTGGGGGCTCAGCACCTCTGAAATCTGGTCCAAAATACTGAATTGTCCTTCCAGTATAACATCCAGAAAACTGCAGACAGAACACAAACCTGGAAGTTGGCAATAATGCAAAGTCCAAAACAGCTTATTATTCCAAGCGTAAAGCCAGCCTTATTTAATCTGGCGATCTTGGGTTCTCCTGGACTCAGAGCATAAACTTGTTTATAGCGAACATACACAGTAGCAATACCTGTAAACAAACAACCCAAATGCAGTGAGGCTTGAGTAAACAAGGAGACTATTCTTGTCAACTGTAAGGTGATAAGAGACAGAGGTCATTGTTATTTAAAAGGCAAAAACTACATTAAGGTCTGGTCTACACTAATGACCGAAGTCAATCTAAGTTACGCGAGTTAAGTTACGTAAGTCATGTAACTTAAGTCGACGTAGCTTAGATTGACTTACAGCGCTGTCTACACTGCGCTATGTTGATGGGAGACACTCTCCTGTCGACACAGCTTCCGCCTCTCGAGGAGGTGGAGTACTGAAGTCAACAGGAGAGCGCTCTGCCATCAACTTATCCTGTCTTCACCAGACCCAGTAAATCGCAGCTGCTGCATCAATCGCAGCAGCGCCGATTTAGCCACTAGTGAAGACAAGCCCTAAGAGAGCAAAGTGAGGAACTCAAGTCAGGAAATAAAGTGAAGTGACAGAAATGCAATTACCTTCTGATCAAGGCATGTAGTGTTTGTGATCCCAGATAAGATTAAACTGATTTTTAAAGACACATGAGATTCCACTTCCCCGATGATGTCACTACTGGGCACAGTTAAGGTTACTGACTTGTCCTAAATGTGCATTTTCATACCTTAACATGTCTTGATTTCTTTTAAGCTTAACCTTAACTATGAGTTTCCTGCACTAATAAATGCTTGGTTTGGGGATAATTACAACAATCCTATAATGCATTTCACCCTAAATAACTGATCTGTACTCAGCCTCACTCTCTTAATGTAGCTTTTCTCTGGGAATTAGGGGTAATTTAGTAATAATGAAACTAAGTAACTTAGTGTTCCTGTTTAATAATTTGTATTCCAGAAGTGTTTACAATGTGCTAGAGGTCATTTTATCTACTTACCTAAGAAAGTGGAAATATTTAACATAATCCCAAATAAGCATCTTTCAGGAGGTATTGTCCCTGTGTCACTGTAAGAAAAACAGTATATAAAACATGGTTCTCCATCATGTACTGTAAATTTCCACCAGAGAAATGCATCTTTATAAGAGGAGGGAAGGAAAGGAGAAACAGGGTCATGAAGCATTCAAAGCAGTTTCACCTATTTTGTTGTACACTACTTAAGCAATTTACTGTGCTAGTTTCTAGGGATGCAGAAGCCAACATGACTGCCTTTTTGTTATGGGCACAATGTTTTTAGAACAGGAACAATATGTACAATCCAACATAGCTATCCTGTTTGTTTATGTTAATTCTCCATAAAAAGTTAAAAGACAGTTAAGGCTGTAAAATGAAGCACTCTAAAGTCTGGAAAGGCCAAAGTTAAGGTTCCAACAGGACATATAGACAGGGGCGGCTCCAGGCACCAGCGGGGGGCGGCCTGCCAGTTGCTGTGAGGGCAGCAGGCAGGCAGCTTTCGGCGGCATGCCTGCGGAAGGTCCGCCGGTGCCACGCCTTCGGCGGCAATTTGGCGGCGAGGACGCCGAAGGCACAGCACCGGCAGACCTCCCGCAGGCATGCCGCCGAATCCGCGTGACCAGCGGACCGCGCGCAGGCACGCCGCCGAAATCCGCATGCCTGCTGTGCTTGGGGCAGTAAAAACCATAGAGCCGCCCCTGCATATAGATTACAATACAGGTTTTAATTACATGATCACGCATTTTCAAAGGACACTTGGATCATTTAGTGTGCAGGCTGGACTGTATACTGTGAATGTGGGAGCTGTTCATTATTTTTTATCTTTAACTGTTCAACATGTGGTCCCATATGTTATTCACTGCACACAATCAAACATCTGCCTGATTCACTATAAACAAGGCAGACTTGCAGAGTTAAATTTTTACACCTGTAAAGATATTCAAAAGTGACTAATAGGTTGGGAGCCTCAATTTCTGGGTACCCAACTTGAAATACTTTAACGGGGCCTGACTTTCTAAAGTGGGTGCTCAGCACTTTCTGCAAAAAGGGCCCCTTTAAAGTGTCTCAAATTCGGCTCTCAAAATCTCTGGAAAATCTTGCCTGATATTTCTGTATCTCCATTACACCACGGTGGAACTCTGAGTAAATCTATCAGGAGATCAAAAAGGCAGCAGCACTAATCATAACAAAGGCAAAGATTGGGTATCAAGCCTCCAGGCAGGCTGGTCTCGCAAACTCTAAGGGTGAAGCTGCCATGCCATAAGTAAGAAGTAATGTTAGAAAGGAGAGTTTTAAAGAGATTAAACAATTAGTGAAAAGTTCTCACTGCTAATTTAACTTGTAAAGACCCAGTGCAAAGGCCAGCATGGGGCCTTGGACCTGTTTAGGAATTAAGGACCACAGTAGGAATTAAGTGGCACATAGGCTTGGGGCTGGCTTTCCGCATGGGGTGAATCTCATCTTATGTGACTAACAACGTTTTAATACTCTTAACAGCAGCTAAAAATTGTGTGTGTGTGTGTGTGGATTTAAAAAAAAAAAAACAGAATCAGAAGGTAACACTGAAATCCTGGCCTAAGTGAGAGTAAACCACATGACACAGAAGGGCAATAAACTAAAGAATATGAGAGATTAGATATAAATAGACATTCTGGAATTCACGGAAAGCTAATTCTCCCTAGGTGTCATGCTGGAAAGATAGATTTTTTTTTTTGTAATTTGCACAAAGCATGATACCTTTTTTGATAAGGGCAGTTACAACTCATCTCTAGCAGCTCAATAGTCAATGGATCAATTTGTGAAGGCTGCCAGTCCTTCCACCAAATGGAGGAGAAATTAGAGAGGGAAGATGATGGTAGGTCCAGCCACCTGAAGGAGGACAGCAGCAGAGGCACATGCAGACCCTTAGTACTTCCAGAGAGATGTTAAATTCTGTGACTGTGGTTGGTTAGCAGAACTAAGAATTACCCATGGCTGTCTATAACACTGCATCAGCAACTGATTTTAGTTAAAAAAACATGTTAAAACCAAAGAGGAAAATGTCCACGTTTCAAATGAAAAAGCCATATTGTCATAGAACACGGGTTTCCAATCTCAAGATTGCATATGTAACCACCCTGCCCTTCCCATACGGCTAGAAAGGAGGGTGTGTCTGGATGAGTCCAAGTACAGAAAAGGCTGAGAATTGGCGTCATAGAACAAGAACTCTGGATTCAGATACTTATTCTATGGCTCTGTGCCTCCAGTTATCCAACATCTCTAGTGATCACTAAAACACCCTATGATATCGTAATGACATTAACACAGGCCATGAAAACCTTAAAATGTAAATGTTTGTGTTTGTCCAAAAAATTAAACTAAATTAAATTAACAAGACAAGTATTGATGTTTGTTTTTTAAAAAAATATCTTCTTAGTTTAATGTTAGAACTGCTAATCCCAAAACTATACATTTTAAACTACAATTTTTAAAGTGTTAGGGGAAACATTTGCATATAAAGGAAAGGCCAGTTCTGGCATGAATACTGTGGTATAGTTAACAGTGCAACAGTTAGAGTTTTACTGACCTGATGTATGGCACCAAAGGGTCAATATGACGTAGAAGGACTGCGGTAATGTATGAAAATATGAAAGAAGCGGCTGACCAAACAACCAAAGCCGAAGGCAAGAAACAGAGGCCTTGCTGAAACCACCACATTGCAGCACTGCTTCACAAGTCCAAACGCTGTGAAGAATCAAATATGCAAAAGATCTTTGGTTTTGTCTCAGTGGTTTTCTCTTCTTGAAGCCAAAGAGTGAATTGTGTTAACATGCAGTCTCCATGCGCCTCCTGTTATAAACAGCCATAGTAAGAGAAGACAAATTGGATTTAGTATCACTGTCATTGAAAGCACAACAGGAGGCTTTCAGGAAGTCACTGCTCTCTCAACCCAGAAGTAACTTTAAAGTGAAAAGCAGAAACTTCTTTTGGAAACTTTCATACTGCAACTCACAGAAGAAAACTGGAGAAGAAACTCATGGATGTCGTTTTACTGCCTTAACATTTGTCTGCTTCCACAGCTGTGTCAGGAGAGCCACTGTGTTGTGATTCTTTCTCTTCGACTCTATTTGTGCATAAAACCTCTTCAAGGTTAAGCCCCAGGGATCAGAGAGGGTAGTGAGTGCAGTGAGTACAGAATATGCCTCAGTGACAGTTTTACCAAAAAAGGAAATTAAAGGTTCTACAACTGCCATTAACAACAAACTGGGCATATTTACAAAGTGACCTGACAACACAGAAATATTAGTAACTCTTGCACCTATCGAGCACCTTCCATCTGAGGCTCTCAAGACACTGTACCACCTCACACTTAAGTCAGTAAATATGTGCATAGATTTATTTTGGCAAGAGCTGGCTGCTGCCATCCAGGACCTCCAGAGACAACCACCACCTAATCCAGCTGCAGAGAAAGTTCCACTTACACATCTAGTTAGTGAAGTGCATCATGCTGTGTTTATACACCTATCCAGTTTTGAAAATCCGAGCCTCAGAGCAAGATTACCCTTCATACAGAGCTAGACGTACAGGCACAATGTGTAGCTGTGTCACCCCCACAAGAGCACAGGGAAGGAATTGTAATTCCTCCCTTGCTGCTGGGGGGGCGGGGAGAAGTAGTTTGCTACCGGCTCCAATCAGGAAGCTAAAAATAGAGCCCAGTTCTATAAAATCATGGTCTTGTGCTTTAACCACAAGGCCAGTCTTACATTTGAGAAACAAAGGTCACAGAAACTGGTTAAGCCTAGTAGATGTAAGGGTCCAAAGAGATGAAAGATTGGAGCCTGTAAACAGAGCAAGGGACAGGGCAAAGAAGACAAGGAGAAGTGAGCAATGTGGAGAGAGTGGTGATCAGAGAGAGTCAAAGACAGAACCCTCAGAAAAGAGCAGAGCCAGATGATGAATAAGGCAGTGCGGAGTTAGTTCAGAGCTGGATAGGAAATACAACATTGAAACTAACCAGAATGAGGGTGGTCAGCTGCAGTGACAGGAATAGAGAGCCAGACATCAAAGTACAGGAAGAGAGACTGAGGGAGCCAGAGTGGTAGAGGATCCCATGGATGGGGAGGGAGAGACTAGATAGAAAGGAACAGGTGGTATGGGAGGAGAGAATCTGAAAGTGAAGAGACGGCTCCTCCTCTCCAGCCAGTGGATGCAGAAATGAGAGAAGGAGAAACTAGATTCCAAGAAGAGAGCAGAAGCCAAGTCAAAGAGGGAGAGATGGGTCTCAGAGTGAGGAAGTGGGAGATAAAGTGTGAGGTCTCATCCCTGAGTTACCTCTGAGCCTGCTTGAGTGTAGAGAGTCATCAGTTACCTACAGGGTTCAGCCAATCCACAGGCGAGATCCCGCCAGGTGATCCCAAGGCAGGTACATAGGCTCCTGGGAAGCAGCCTCTCTAGTCTGCCCAATGTCACTGCTTGGCTGGGAACACTGCCCTTACTGCTGCTCCTGCTCTAGCGTGTACCTGTGGCTGTTTCCCACCTAGCCCGCCCCGGTTCCAGCCTGCATCTGCTCCTACCTCAGCTGTGAACTCTGACAGAGATAATAGACAGACAGGAAGTGGAGTAGTAGGAGGAAGGAGAATGGGGATGGCAGGTGAAGAGTCCAAAGGGCAAGCATAAAGGCAGGAGACAGAGCAGGAATAGGAGAGGAAGGATATGAAGAGAAGAAAAGATATGGTCCAGAGCTGACAACCTCCTCCATGTCCCAGAGAGTTGGAGAATTTATTCTATCCAGATTACCCTTCTGTTATGAACTGATCCAACCCCTATAAGACAGGCCAGACATACATCTTCATCTTACCCACTCTTTGCATATTGTCCTGAAACCCCAGCGTATCCCATGTCCCTCAGTGGTGTCTTTATTCTGCCCTTTCCCCACGGAGGGGTGTAGGATTTGTGTGGAGGCCAGCTTGACAGCAAATGGCTGCCAGGTATCCCTCCCTCAACTGCTTCCCTGAGGTTGGTCACTAATTTAAGTACTCTTGGTCCTCTGCCCACTCAGTCTGGGTCTTACATGCTACACCAGCACCAATCCTCTGTCCACCACTTGCTGATAAATTTGGGGACCCCTTCAAGTATGGGGTGTAGAGTCTAAGCATACTAGTCGGTTGCCATTAATCAGGCTCTGGAACTCTCTTGACGTGTGACAGAAACCTACTTTGTACTTGATAAAACCTGAAGAAGGGGTATGGGTTACATCATACAACAAAAAGGCAGAGGTATTTTGCTACGATGCATGATAGTCTCTAGCATGGAGATGGAGGGTGGATGGGGATACAGAGGCAGAATGAAGGCTTGGTGGGAATCTGAAGTGCACATGTACTAACTTTCTGCCCCTTAATATATCATTTTCAAGCTATTAATAAAATAACACTAGCACTTTCGTGAACTTCCATTATAGGATTGCTGTCGAAAGTCTTAAAAGAGCAACACTCCGATCCAGAAACTACAGAACCCGAACTACTAAAAACGAAAATCAACCTTCTGTTGGTGGCATCTGCCTCAGATGATGAAAATGAACGTGCGTCTGTCCGCACTGCTTTGGATAATTATCGAGCAGAACTGTCATCAGCATGGAAACATGTCCTCTGGACAGTTAGGTTAGGTTAAAAAACCTATAAAAAAACAAAAACAGTAAAAACAATTCAACATTTGTAAGTTCAACTTTCATGATTAAGAGATTGCACTACAGTACTTGTATGAGGTGAACTGAAAAATATTATTTCTTTTGTTTATCTTTTTTACAGTGCGAATATTTGTACTAAAAAAAATAACATAAAGTGAGCTTTACCTTGTATTCTGATTTGTAATTGAAATCAATATATTTGAAAATGTAGAAAACATCCAAAAATATTTAAATAAATGATATTCTATTATTAACAGTGCGATTAAAACTGTGATTAATTGTGATTATTTTTTTAATCTCGCAATTAATTTTTTTAATCGTTTGACAGCCCTAATTGGAAGTGTTAGCAGACCCCATAAAGAAAAGTGTTAATATAACAAGATGTCAGATAAGTGTTTTAGGCTTATAGATTTTAAGGTCAGAAGGGACCATTAATCATCTAGTCTGACCCCCTGCATCACACAAGCTATAGAATTTCACCAGTAATTCAATGCTGCCAACTGCTCTGATTTTATTGAGGATTTTCTTAAAGCTGCTCCCACAAAAGTCATGTGAATACACTAGAATCTCAGCTTTCATTTTTTAAAATTAAAGTAATTGTCTGCCTTTGTGGAAAAAACCTTGAAAACAAGAGCTTTAAAGACTCAAATACCAAAAATAAGAAGAACCCAAGATCCACTATTTTAAAAAGTCTTTGGCTTAAAAGTCACAACTCAACATGTTTAAGTGTTGTACTTGCTTGGTTAGAAATATAGTGATAACTTTCAAATCAGTGGCAAATAAGCATAAACTCTACACACATGTTCTTATGAGAAATTAAAGAAAGTCATAAGTAAAATTTGAGCTTTATTAAGATAGTTTGAGCATACCAAAAATACTAATGTACACATCCACATAAAAGATAAGTCAGAAATAAGACTATACAACTCTGTCTGAGAAATAGCTTGTGAGATACAATACTGAACTCTTGTTCAGAAATGTAACTGTCTCCAAAGGAAAAGAATCCTGTTAAATGTAAGGTACTTCAATTTAGCTACCAACTTTAGCGAGCAGAGAATTTGTCATAAAGTTAGTTATCATATACTGGACTATTACGGCAACTAAATTAGTAGAAGTATACAAGAAATGACAAACATACAAAATTATGTAAATCTAGCTAAAGATATAGAAAAGATGATATGACGTATTGTAGTATTTGAGAAACACGATGATGTAATCAACTATATCACAGTGCAATGCTCACAAGGAGGCACTGAACATACAGCCTTAACTTTGGAATTTCCTGCCTTTGAGTGCTTAACTGTGCAACATCAGTTTGACTAATGTATTTATTTAATCTATACATAAGGTCACTATAATATTAAGATGTAGCACAAGGTCAGACTTTCTGAAGAATGGTAAGGATGTACATGAAAGCATACAGGTGACAGTGCATATAATTGTGCTTTTGTGAACATCCAATGCCAGGATTTTTTGTACAAAATTCATTCACACTAGCAACTTCTTGTGCTTAGAAAAGCTTTCTATATTTTGTCCACCAAGCACCCATTCTCAACTCTTTCAAATTTCTCTTTAAAACTCACTTCTAAGAATTCTTCTACTCTCCTCATAGCCAATCTCTTCATACTCCCTCACCCAGACAGCTGCCCTGTGTCCTGCCTTTTTTTTTTTTTTTTTAATTGTTTAATTAAGGACCGTGCAGTTGGAGCTATGTGGGCAGATGCCTGTGTATAGGTAGGCCTTGCACAGTGTAAGCAGAGAAGGGAGTGTGTCTTCACTTTATCTGTAAAGTGTGGTGTACATTTATGGTATTGTATAAATGATTAACAATTTACTCTATGAAGATGTCCTATGGCCTTCTATGTAAAGAATTATCTAAACAAATACTTTAACTCCCTTGCTACATCATAAAAATCCTCCTTTGCCAACTGGTCTAGATAGTCACAAATGTAGGCGTCTTTTTTCCTGATGTATTTAAGTATTTTTAAATAGTTATCTCAATCTCTGGTTTGTTTTTTCAGCCTTCTGTTGGATAGAATATTAAAGCACTTAATTACCTATAATTACACTTGATAAATAATGCAAGAGGGAGAGAGAAATTATCAGGACTAGGCAAGGGCTAGTAAAGATGCTTTTAAATGAAATCTGAAAAAAAGACCAAACTGGAGAGGAGAGAACTCCCACAGCTGCAGGGGTAAAACTGTGGGGTGAAGGG
Organism: Terrapene triunguis; assembly: GCF_002925995.2. Taxonomy (NCBI): domain Eukaryota; kingdom Metazoa; phylum Chordata; order Testudines; family Emydidae; genus Terrapene; species Terrapene triunguis. The sequence continues at coordinate 532,368 of NW_020664542.1, read as the reverse complement.
GGCAGAGATGTGGGGGGGGGGAACCAATAGGTTGGAGCAAGTCAATGAAGAGCTTAAAAACCTGAAAATTCCTTTGAGGATAGGTGTGATGTGGTTTTGTTTCTTTGAATGTGTGCGGTGTGCAGGAACATTCTGCACATGATTAAGTAGAGAGATCTAGGACTTTATGAGGCTATGGAAAAGGGATTTTGTAATAATAAAGATGAGAGGCTGTCAAGGCATGGATGAGTTAGAGTTAAAATGGTTGCTTGGATGGCCTGTATTGCAGAGTAAGCAGAAATCCCAACAGGTGAAAGAAGGAAAATTCTGAGGTAAGGATGATGTCCAGGAACACAGGAGTTAAATGAAAGATACAGTGTGACCCTCTCAGGAAGGGATAGGAGATGAATGAGAATGAACTGTATCTGAGATTATTTCCATCCCTGAGACATTGTGTTGAAGCAAGCAGGCGCACAGGTGCACATTACTTTGTCAAGACAAGCCCAAAGAACGGATAGGGAGGAGTCATTAAATGTGTCAAAAAGGTTCATCTGAATATTGTATTGTCTCAGGGTAAAAGCTAAAGGTAAAGCTAAGGTGACTAAAAAGGAGGAGGCGGGTTGGAAAGCCCAGATAAACAAGGAGTAATACACACCACAGAGTAAGAGTATTGGTGCACAGAAAGAACCCCCTGGCAGTTAGTCTTATCTGAGCCAGGCTGAAGGGAAGATTTTAAAAGGGGGCTGGGCAGTGGTGGAGCTTTAGAAAGGAGATCCCAAAGGAAAAAGCATCAGTTAAGTAAGCAGGAAGGGTGAGGAGAGATGGAAGGGGTTGGATAACACCAGGACGGAGAGAATCAGTGGGGAAGGGTAACAGGAGGCATGAAAAGAGTCAGTGGACAGGGCAGGAAGAGGGGGTTGGGAGCTGGATCAGGACAATGGGAAGTGTAGGGATGAGTTAGTACTGCAAGTCAGTGGCAGGAGGGCGTGGGGGTTTGGAGGCAGGGCAGTGGGAGGTGTGAGGGGAAGAGGCAGGAGGAGGTGGGGCGGGAGTCAGTGGAGGATGCATGACCAGGCCAGGCCAGGGGGGCTGTATGTCCGGCGAGAGAGGGAGGGCAGTGGGGGGTGGGGTGAAGGGGGCAGTTAGTGGGGTGGGTGGGTGGGGCACAGGGGGGGTGAGATGACAGGTACAGAGCGATGGGGTGAGGGGGCAGGGCAGTGGGGGGGATCAGTGTTGGGGGTGAGTGGGGGGAAGGGATAGGGGTAAGATCAGGGCAGTGTAGGGGATAGGAGAGGGAGGCAGGGGAGTGAGTGGGGCAGAGCAGACTCGACCCGGCTCTAGGGTGACCAGATGTCCCGATTTTATAGGGACAGTCCTGATTTTGGGGGCTTTTTCTTATATAGGCTCCTATTACCCCCACCCCCGTCCCGATTTTTCACACTTGCCTTCTGGTCACCCTGCCCGGCCCAGTGGCTGCCAGACCCCGGGAGGAGCGCGCGCTCCCTCTGCCCCGGACCCCCCGCGGGTGCCTTACCTCGGGCTCTCCTGGCTCATCGCCATGGCCTCTCCGCACCAGGCAGCGCGCGCACGGCAGGGACAAGGGTGAGTGAGCCCGGGGCCCGCGCGCGCCACACGCCCAGCCCCGCGCGCTCCCGCGCCGGGCTCCCACACCCACCTCTCAGCGCGCGCTCCCGAGTCCCCCTCCCCCCCGTCCCCGGCTCATTTACGGCAGCCGCAAAAGGGACGTAAAAGCGCCGCCCGTGGTTGTGCGGAGAGAGGCTGAGGTAAATGCCGGGTCCTCCGACGGAGCCTGAGGGGCCGAGCCGCGAACTCCGCGGGGCCTCGGCCTCCGTGTGACCGGCTCCTCCGGGGAGGAGGCGGCGGCGGCGGCGGCGGCGCGGAGTCTCTGTCTCCGGGTGTTTGGCCCCGGGCTCCCTGGTGTGTGCGGGGTCCTGGCTCTAGCCCCGAGGGGTCCCTGCCTTCCGGGCGGGCGGCCTGAGAGTGCCGCGGCGGGGAGAGAGCCGGGGGGCCGTGCTGGGAGTGGGGTAGGGGTGTTTCCGTCTGGTCGTGTAGCTTCCGGCGGAGCGAGTTCAGGAGCTTCCCTGTGTGCGGGGCGATTTGCTGTCCCGACTCATCCACCCCCACCCCCCTCCCGCTGAGCGGGGCCAGGACTTGGGCTTCTCTAAAACATCGCTGGGACCAGCAGCCACTGGCAGGAAACCTTGCAAAATTCCCTCCGATTTCTCAGAAAATCGGTGTCATGGAAAGCAAATGTAGCAGAAAGTCCTGCAAGCTCTATGAGTTACTCAGCGACCTAGGGGTTTGTGGTAGCTTAGAAAGTCAGTTGTATTTAAATGTCGTCTTATGTAATCCTTCTGTTTCTTGCCCCCCTCCTCCCCCAAAAAATGCAACCTTCTTTCTTCTGGAGTCCTAGGTATTTGATATTCTGATATTCTAGTCAACAATTTGCATTCCTGCAAATTGTCTCTCCAAATGTAATCCACTAATACGCTAGCTGGAGGTTTCTCCTAGAATAAGCAGCAGTGAACTAATGAACAGTGTTGATGCTTATGTGAGCTTTAGGCTGTAGAATTAACACAGGTAGGTGCTGTCAGAAGAGACCATTCTGCTTCAAATTGCATTCCAGTTTCTACTGCAACTGGAAAAGCTGGAACCATATTGGAGGCTTAAATTAAATATTGGAAGTGTACAGTGATTTGTGGAAAACTTAATTCTATCCATTCCATGTAGTTATACTCCCCTCCTCCTAGCTGAAGTCATTTAATTCTGTGACTTGACACCATGCCCTCCTCACAGGAGTGAGTGAGCTGAGTGTACAACATAGTGTTTGGGTAGGGTTTTATTTTGTTTTTAAATGTACATGCTACACTCTGTTAGAGAAGGCAATTTTGAAAAAGTGGGACTTGCACTTGGATTGGAAGATGGTTAGGTTTGTGATGGTCTTTGGTTTCTGATGCAGATCAGTGGTGTATATTTCTACTGGAGCTAGAAACAAGGCCAAGGGCAGCAGTATATTTGCCAAGAGAGACAACAAGGGGTGAAAGCTAGTGCTACTTGTGGCTATAATTTTTTTATGTGCTCACATGTTCATTAGTAGCTGAACTGAGATGACCCTTCCATTCCCCTCAAAAATTCCTCTCTGCAAATGCCTCTGAACACTCTTAGGACACATTTGGTTTGAACTGGCCTGGGCTGTCAAATGTCAGATTTATAATTGCGTTACGCTTAGAGGTTGAATGCTACTAAGTTATGCACACTTTCTTTCTCTTAAATATGTCTGAATTCCTTTATGTTCCAGGTAGATCAGAATCTTAAGACTTCACAACTATAACCTGCCAAATAACAATTCCAAGGCTAACCAATCCATGAGTGGGCATCGATCCTCAAGGAAGCGATGTGGAGAGTCACGCTTAGAATCCCCTATGGATTGTGGTCATGTTCCTGCTACAGTGTGTGTGTTACGCAAGTTGGTTCAGTTGCCAACACCGCCATTGTCAAAACACCAGCTAAAGCGGTTAGAAGAACACAAATATCGGAGTGCTGGACAGTCCTTGCTTGAGCCACTAATGCAAGGTTACTGGGAATGGCTAGTTGGAAGAATTCCAGCCTGGATTGCCCCAAATCTGATCACCATTATTGGACTGTTAATAAACATATGTACAACAGTAATATTAGTGTATTACTGTCCAACAGCTGCGGAGCAGGTAAGAGATGAGCTTTTAACTATGACAAACTTCATATTTAATGTGAGTAGCATGGAGCCAACATTATTTTGGGTGTGTTCTTGTGTTTGGGGTTGTGTTGCACTGAATGATCCACCATTCTTATTTTGAGCTGTTCTGTGGACACACATGCTTTGTGTGGGGTGGTTTTTTGTTTTTTGTTTTTTTTTTTTTTTTTTTTCTTAGAGGTCTTCCTACTTGCATTTCCTACACACAAATGCTTATAAGTGGATTTCCATGTTGGCACTTCCTGAAGAAAACAGCTGTGTTCTGCTGCTCGCTAGTTACACTGGGGCGAGTGGAAGTGATGTCAAGGGCCAACATGCACTAATGTTGTGTTGTCTGTCTGGCCCTGCCCAAACACTATGTGAAACATTCATAGAATCGTAGAATATCAGGGTTGGAAGGGACCTCAAGAGGTCATCTAGTCCAACCCCCTGCTCAAAGCAGGACCAATTCCCAACTAAATCATCCCAGCCAGGGCTTTGTCAAGCCAGGCCTTAAAAACCTCCAAGGAAGGAGACTCCACCACCTCCCTAGGTAACGCATTCCAGTGCTTCACCACCCTCCTAGTGAAATAGTGTTTCCTAATATCCAACCTGGACCTCCCCCACTGCAACTTGAGACCATTGCTCCTTGTTCTGTCATCTGCCACCACTGAGAACAGCCGAGCTCCATCCTCTTTGGAACCCCCCTTCAGGTAGTTGAAGGCTGCTATCAAATCCCCCCTCATTCTTCTCTTCTGGAGACTAAACAATCCCAGTTCCCTCAGCCTCTCCTCATAAGTCATGTGCTCCAGACCCCTAATCATTTTTGTTGCCCTCCGCTGGACTCTTTCCAATTTTTCCACATCCTTCTTGTAGTGTGGGCCCCAAAACTGGACACAGTATTCCAGATGAGGCCTCACCAATGTCGAATAAAGGGGAACGATCACGTTCCTCGATCTGCTGGCAGATCAAGGAATATGTAATATCACAATAGAATGGGAAGGGAGCTCAATCTGTTCTAGTAGCAATTGTGTGGGGTCTGCTGCAAACGGAGAGGAATTGGTTTGCATCCTCACAAGAAGCTGCTGAGTACCTATGGAAGCCTTAAGAAAAGGAAGCTGGAGCTATCCTGTCCTGGCATTGCATGTATAATTACCACCTGTTTTTTTACTACTTGTGATTGGACTGTGGTCACCTGAAGCTCTGTGTAGACTAGAGTTTCTTGTTGTGTTGTAATTCAAACTGGATTGATAGGTAGGTCTGATGCTTCTTGGTGCACGCAGGGCTGTGAGTCACCTCGTTACTACCTGCCTCCAGCATGAGGAAGTCTTGCCTGTGCTAGCTGGGTGATAGCTCCCTAAAATAACCAGCCTGTCAGCCACTCAAGCACTCTCCCATGGGCTACACCAGCCTTGGCTTTGCCTTGCAGATTGACAATAGATGCACTGCAGCCCCTGACTCCCTTTGAAGTGTTAACCTGTGGTATCCAGCCTTGATCACCCAGTATACCACAGTTTTTAACCATAGACTGTCACTCCTGTATTCTGTATGATTGGGGGGGGATAGCTCAGTGGTTTGAGCATTGGCCTGCTAAACCCAGGGTTGTGAGTTCAATCCTTGAGGGGGCTGCTTAGGGATCTGGGACAAAAATCAGTACTTGATCCTGCTAGTGAAGGCAGGGGGCTGGACTCAATGACCTTTCAGGGTCCCTTCCAGTTCTAGGAGATTGGTATATCTCCATATAGACACTTGAGTTCAATTATAAAATAAAAATGTATTAAAGAATAGATTCAATTAAAAACAAGCCAGTGTGAGAGATGGGAACAATGGTTGTTTTATAGGTCATCAGAACATGCATTCTGGAGCCTAAACTTAGCTAACAAGTTATCCTTATATCTTAAGCTTACCTCACTCAAAGTTCTTTCCAGCATTTTCAGCCACGCTTGCCTGACAATCCTTTTTTCATTAAGCAAACTTTGCAGTCCGTTTACTTCCTCAGTGAGGGTTGCCATGGTGTCTTTCTGCATACCCATGTATACCAGAACAGGCGTTTTAATATCCACCTGAAAATAAGTTGGTTTGAAAAACACTAAGGGCTTGGCTACACTTGCGAGTTATAGTGCATTAAAGGAGCCCCAGGCGCACTAGCTCACTACCCATCCACACTGGCAAGGCACGTAGAGCGCTCTGATTCCAGGGCTAGAGTGCTCCTGGTACTCCACCTTGGCGAGTGGAATAACGTTTGATGCGCCCCCACTGGAGCACCCCAGTGTCAGTGTGAACGAGGTGTTGCATTACTGTGCTCTGATCAGCTTCCAGAAACATCCCATAATCCCCTTAACTCAAGTGGCCACTCTTGTCATTGTTTTGGATATGCCCTTTGAAAAGCATGCCGGCTGTCAAACGGAGCTATCTGCTCTGAGACAAAGCAACCGTGTGTGTGAGAGAGTTACTGTCTGAGCTTACAGGACAGCATGCTGACATGCTCTCAGCCCTGCAAAAACCCACTCTCTCCCCCCACACAACACCTCCCCCCACCCCATTTGAAAAGCACATTGCAGCCACTTGTATGCTGGGATAGCTACCACAATGCACTGCTCTCTGTGGCCATTGCAAGAGCTACTAATGTGGCCACACCAGTGCGCTGGCAGCTGTTATTGTGGACAGACTATAGTGCTTTCCCTACTGCGTTCTACGAAGGCTGGTTTAACTCAAAGCGCTCTACATCTGTAAGTGTAGCCATGCCCTAACAGTAGAGCAGCTCCACTGGTGTTAGCAATGTATGGAGTACAGTTGTTACATGCTTAGAATGGGTCGATCTAAGACGGGTTCTCAGACTTTTTTGTAGTGGTGACCCCTTTCACACAGCAAGCCTCGGAGTGAGTGTGACCCCCCCCCCATACATTAAAAACACTTTTTTTTTTTTTAATATATTTAACACCGTTATAAGTGCTGGAGGCAAAGCGGGATTTGGGGTGGAGGCTGACAGCTCGTGACCTCCCATGTAATAACCTTGCGACCCCCCCCCCCCCGAGGGGTCCCAACCCCCAATTTGAGAACCCCTGGTCTAAGAAGACAAATGCTTAAAGTTCTGGCATTTGCCTGCATCCCTTCTTGCTATTATCACTAGTGGAGGCATACTCTTTGAAAATAAGTCTGGTGTGTTTGTGTTAAGGTGGTGAATGCTGCTTTAACTTTGTTCCCCTTATGTATTTCAGCAGTCTAGTTACATGATCACATACTCCTTCTCAAATAATACAACACATTATAAAACTTGTTCTACACTATTAACTGCAATCTGTTGTAGTACAATATAATACTTACTCCTGGGGGAATTCTGCACCACAGCATGTGTGCAGAATTCATGTCCCCCACAGATTTCTCTGCTTCCCTGCAGAAAAATACTTTGACAGGGATGCGAAGGGAAGCTGCTAGAGCAGTCCCGCACTACTCCCGAGCAGTGCAGGTACATCATTTCAGGCATTGGGAGCAGCTGGTGGAGAGGTAAATCACTGCAGGGCTGGGGACACTCCAGTCAGTGGCTCCTATCTTGAGCCAGGGTCAGCTGCTAGTCTGGCTGGGCTGGAGGCAGGAGAGGACGGGACTTCCTCAGCCCTAGCCATTCCTTGCAGGAGAAATGTTAGACCCACCAACCAACCTCCCCCAGCTGCAGGGAGCTCAGCATCTTCCCCTGCTTCCTGCCCCCATCGCTCCTTGGGTGGGGGGAAGGGGCACTGTGTGGGGAGCTGCTCCCCCATCCACCCAACCCCCATGCATCTGGACCTCCCATACCCAGACACCCCTGCCAAGCCTCCATCTGGTACATCCAGAACCCCCCTTGCCCTCCATACATGAACCTCAGCCCCTGCATCTGGAGCCCCCCTGCCTCTGGACCCCCACCCCTGCACCCAGACCACCCCCAACTGAGCTCCCTGCACTCAAACCCCCCACCCTGATGCCCCACCCCCTGAACCACCCTGATGCCCCACCCCCTGAACCACCCTGAGCCCACACATCCAGACCCCCATGCCACTGACACCCCCTTCCATGAGCTGCACCCATACCCCACCCGATGAGACCCCCCCCCTCAGCACCCAGACCCCTCTGCTGAGCCCCAACTACCTTCACCTGGAAGTCTCTGCAGAGTCCCATTGCTGCTGCACCCAGGACCCCCCCCCCATGAGCCCCTGTGTATTCAGATCCCCCGCCCCACACCTCGGCCCCCCTCCCCCACTGAGCTGCCTGCACCCAGACTGTTCGACACAGAATCTTCTCACCCCACATCTGGATTTCCCCTCCACACTTGGATCCTGCCTGGTTGAGCCTGTGGCACAGAGGGGCAGGGCTCCAGAGTGTTTCTGGGGCAGGCCCAGGCCTTGTGTTGTGTCAGGGTCAGGTGCAGCCTCACTGTTGAGTCCGTGTCCTGGGGCGGGGGGATCTTCCACCTTTGTGCAGCCACTGGCCTATGCACCCCACTGCCATGCTGGTGCTTCTGCATTTATTTGTCAAAACTTGCACAATTTTAAAATATTGTGTGCAGAATTTTTAATTTTTTGGTGCAGAATGCCCTCAGGAGTAGACAGTATACTGTGTATAACAAAGGTCATGAAAGAGACCAGGTGGGTGGGGTAATATCTTTCATTGGACCAACTTCTGTTGGAGAGAGAAGCTTTTGAGCTACAAGAAGAACAGGAGTACTTGTGGCACCTTAGAGACTAACAAATTTATTAGAGCATAAGCTTTCGTGGGCTACAACCCACTTCTTCGGATGCATAGAGCTCTTCCTTAGGTCTGGGAAATGTATTCAGGGTGTCAGATCTTGTTTTTTAGCTCTGACAGTTTTTAGCATAAGTAGTTAGCATGTATTCTAAGGGACCATTCAAGGTGAAGTTAATGAAAGTCACTTGTATGCAAATACACACTAAAACATGCTTAGACAACATATGTAATACTGAATAATGATAGTGAAAAGTACAAGCTGGCAGAGAGCGGTTTACAATTAAAATAACTTTCAATACCTCTGTCCTAGGTGTGCCTTGGTAATAAATTTTACTGTAAATACCTTAATGCTAATTATTTTAACTGGATATAGAAAAACACACATGGGTCTATTTAGGAAAAATCTCAATTTTTAGTTTGTACTTTTCCATTTAGAAATCATGTTAAGTGTTTAAAAAAAGTACATTCTTATGTGAAATTCAAATAACAACATACAATACTTGGATCAAGTAACCTTTGACTGTTATTACCACAGTATGAGTATCTACTGCAAGTCAATGTGACTTAGATGTTTTTGAAAATCTTACTGTAATCAAACAATATAAAGTTACTACAGCTCTAAAGTATATTTAGTTTAGTAGCAAACAGCTAGTGATATTCTACAATAACAAATTAGTGTTCAAAGGGATAACTGTCTCCAGTGGGGAAAACTGTCCTGTTTTGTGAAGTGCATGGGTACTGACAAAAATTATGAAAACGCATATCTTAGAGAGAGGAACTTGTATTAAAAAAACAAATTAGTAAGTTGAAATTGAAAACCAGTGTAAATGTATAGGTTGGTACTCTAAGATTGTAGGAGAAAACTGCATGACAGTGAAGTAATATAAAGACCTAAAACTACTGTAGTATGTGTGCACTCGGAGTAAAATGAAGTTTCACCCAGTAAACTGCAATGACTCTTAAAGTATTGGATCCATGTGATTTGCTATAGTGTGTAAAATTGGGCTATACCTGTATGCCTACCTTTGCAAAGAATTCTGAGAACCTCGGGGGGGGGGGGGGAACTCTAGTACAAAACATTATTATTTATTATTTGCATAACTGGTATTGCAACTGACCTGGGTTTAGTTTTGAGCTTGACATGTAGGTCATGATCCTACCACTGTGAAGCTTATTGCAGGATTGGGGCCTTATTTCATATGTACCAACGTTCAGAGTAAAGGCTGTCCTGTGGATGCATGCATAGCTAATTTAGGGCTTGTCTGCATGGCCCCAGAGTTCAGACTGCAGAGGTGTGAACTGCAGCTCACACTAGTGTGCTTTGCTGTAACTCTCCTGGGTAGACCCTGTGGGCATGAACCTGAACTAGGTACCTTTTAGTTAGCTTAGCCCTGTTTGAAAGAAGACTGTTAACATGAACTTGATACCTTTTAGCTTGCAACAGCAGTGCCCACATGAGGGAGTTGGAGTGCAGCATACCAGTGTGTTCTGCAGTTCACACCCCTGTAGTCCAAACTGCTAGGGGGAAGGTGTAGGCGTAGCCCTAGTGGCATAGCAAGTATATGTATTTCATGGTGTATGGCAAATGAGACATGGCTCTGAAAGAGTCTTGTTTCATTTGTTACACATCTGTTTAGTGTGAATGTCAGCTTCCATTTTCCATGAGTAGTTTATGGAAGCACAGTGAACTACTTATGCATCTCTCATACCCCTTTTTGTAAAGCACTTTGAGATCTACAGGTGAAAAAGTGCAAAGTATTACTGGCCCCACTTTGCAGACGTGAAAACTGAGACAAAGATAGGTTGAAGGATTTCCGTTGATGGCGCTAATAGCGACTTAAACTTTAACCACTGAACCAAAGGATTTGGATTTGATTCCTTGATCTAGCTAAGACTTGGCACCTGTTTTGTCATCTGTAAAACAGGGATTTTAATACTGAATAATGTACCCCACAGCCACATCTGGATTATTAAAGAGGAATGTTTATGGTGTTTTGAGTGACCACAGATTGGGAGAAAGCAGCGTTACTTAGGGTATGTCTATACTTACCTCCGGGTTCGGCGGTAAGTAATCGATCTTCTGGGATCGATTTATCGCGTGTTGTCTAGACGCAATAAATCGATCCCGGATCGAACCCGGAAGTGCTCGCCGTCGACGCCGGTACTCCTTCTCCGCGAGAGGAGTAGGCGGAGTTGACAGGGGAGCCTGCCTGCTGCGTGTGGACCTTTGGTAAGTACCTTTAAGTTCGAACTAAGGTACTTCAACTTCAGCTACGTTATTCACGTAGCTGAAGTTGCGTATCTTAGTTCGAACTGGGGGGTTAGTGTGGACCAGCCCTTAGAAACTGGAAGAGCTGTAGGGGTGAGAACACCATTCCCTAGCCACTGAGATTTTCAAAACTTCACTATGTGAGGCTATCTGAGCCTGGACATTTTCTCTCAGCACAACACGCTCGTGTGCTCCAGGATTTTCAAAGAATGGATACCATCCGCAACCTACTTTAAATAATTCCGATGTTTGAATGCTGAGAATTAGATGCTCAGATCTGCAGAGGGCCACCCAGGAATCATAAAAGTACCTAGAGACAACCTTAATTGTACCCCATTTTGCGAATGAGTTGCTATACAGTTATTGTTTCTCAAATGTAGACTGGTACTGTGTGGTGTGTGGTTTTTTTTTTTTTTTTTTTCTTCAGCCTTAGATTAATATAAATACTGCACTTTCTTAATGTAGCTCTTTTTAATGTGGATTTTTCAGTTTCTTGCATCTCACCATTTTCCCCTACCCCCGAGGATCAACTATCAAAAATGTATTACTTTTAATTTGCAGTACCTGCAAATATTCATGATTTTGGTAGGAGAATAAAGATCTGTTTAGGGCGTTTCAAATCTTTTTGTTAATAACCTTTTACTGACCTTCACTTTTCTTTTTCCCCTCCCCCCTCCCCCCCAGGCACCTCCGTGGGCATATCTTGCTTGTGCATGTGGCCTTTTCATTTACCAATCTTTGGACGCTATTGATGGAAAACAAGCAAGAAGAACCAATAGTAGTACTCCTCTGGGAGAACTTTTTGACCATGGTTGTGATTCACTGTCCACAGGTATTGTCACTTGTAACTGGAAGATGATGGTTAAATAAATCTATTTATTATTAGGAAAATCTCCAAACTAGAATATAGAAAGAAAAACCTTTGTCAGGCATGCTATTGAAGAGATGAGCAATTTGATGCTATTGTTACATAGCCAAAAGAAGATTCATTTGGCAGTAATTTACTCTTTTTTTTTTAAGCAGAACCTAAATCTGACTAGTGTTACACTGACACTGCTGAATCAGGGCCTAAATTCCCTCAAGGTACATAAGAATCTGTAAAGCTCTAAGCATGTGAGTGGTTCTGTTGACGTTATGGGGTCTACACATGTGGCTTGCTAAATTTGAGCCTAATTTAGTAACTTTTTTACCTAGCTTACGTTTAGAGTACAAAGAACACTTCTAATTTAGTTTTAGATATCCGTTATTAAAACAATTTTAAAGTCCGATTTTGGGCCTAAACTATGACACTGGGAGTCCAAATTCAGCCCTGACTCTGCTCTGTTTAAAGCAGAGGTAACTTTAAACCTGTGTGTTCAATGAAAGATTCAGATTCTTTTTGTTTGGGTACTTAGATCACAGTTTATAAGACTCTAACATTTAAATTTTGATGGATGATCACTCTATTTTGATTTTGTAATTTTAGATGTATAGAATGCATAGTTTACTCCTGAGGGCATTCCGTGCCAAAAAAATTTAAAATATTGTGCACAGAATTTTAAATAATGTAAATTTTATTTGTCAAATAAATGTGGAGGCTCCAGCATGGCACTGGGGAGCACTGGCTGTACAGAGGTGGGAGATCACTGTGCAGCTCTCCCTCCCTTTCTCTTTCTCTTCTTCTCCCTCCCCCCCCGGGACACGGATTCAGTGGTGAGGCTGTACCCAACCCTGACACAGCGCAAGGACTGGGTTTGCCCCAGGAACACCCCAGGGCCCTGCCCCTCCATGCCAGGTGCACCAGGTGTGGACAGGCAGACTCAGCAAGGCAGGATCCAAATGTGGAGGGGCTTAGTGTGGGGGGGATTCAGGTGTTGGTTGAGAGGGTTCTGTGTGGGGCAATCTGGGTGTGGGTGGGTCAGTGGGTGATCTGGGTGCAGGGTGGATCTGGATGCACAGTGGCTTGTTGGGGAGTGGGGAGGGTTCTGGGTGCAACAGTTAGGGGACTCTGCAGTGGGGGGTCAAGGTGGTTGTGGCTCATTGGGGAGGCCAGTGTGGAGGAGTGGGGATCCAGGTGCAGCTGGTTTGGGTTTAGGGGGTGAGGATCCAGGTGCATGGGGAGTGGGGCTCATTGGAGTGGTTCTGAGTGTGGGGGGAGTGAAGCTTGGTGGGAGGGTCTGGGTATGAGGGGGTCTGGATGCATGGGGGTTGGGCAGATGGGGGAGCAGCTCCCTGTACAGGGATCCCTCCCTTGGCAGCTGAGGAGTGATGGGTGCAGGAAGTGTGTATGGGAGTTCTCAGATTCCTGCAGTTGGGGGAGAGATCTGGGGTTGGGTCTGACCTGGCCCCGGATGCCATGCAGGGGAAGAGGAAGTCCTGTCTTCTCTAGCCTAGCCGGGACTAGCAGTTGAGCCTGGCGCAGGGTAGGAGCCACTAGCTGGGTCTTCCCCAGTTCCGCCCTCTGCCCCACAGTAATTTACCTCTCTGTGGACTGCCCTGGGCACCAGGAACATACTGCTGGAGAGGGTTGCATGACCGCTCTTGTGGCTTCCCTTTGCTTCCCTGTCAGTCATTTTTCTGCAGGGAAGCAAAGAAATCAGCAGGGGACACAAATTCTGCACATGCGCAGTAGCGAAGAATTCCCCTCAGGAGTAATAGTTGCCTTTTTTTGTCATTCTCACTTGGTAATTTCTTTTAATGAAAGACGCAGTGAAAGAAAATGGCAAACTTGAACAAAAGTAAACAAAAACAAGGAAATTCCAAATTAAGAGCCTGATCCCATAAGTTGCTGAGAATCTCTTTTAAAGTGCTGTGCCCCCTCTCAGCTCCCATTGACTTCAGTAGGAATGGGTGCCCTCTACAATGGGTACCCTCTGCAAACTCCCTTAGCTGATGCTCTGCAATTCTGTTGTGGTGATATTTCAGGATTAAGATTATGCAGCGGTATTGTAGTTCACAGTAATGTATAATCAACAGCATCTCAGCAGTCACCCTGTGAGATGCTGAGCACCCTCAATGAACAGCAATAATAAAGGAATAAAACATTTGCATTAATTAAACTGTTTTTGTTTATTATGTGACCTGTAATCTTTGTTAAAAGTCTTTACTATATAATGTAGCGATTTACTGTAATCTCACAGTGCCACTTTCTGAGTCCTTTGCTAGAATTCTGTCTCCTGTATGGCTTTGTAAAGATTTCTTTGTACATGCTTGTTTACTTTTGTCTGATTTCTTCTGCAGTCTTTGTGGTTTTGGGAACTTGTATTGCTGTGCAGCTGGGGACGAATCCTGACTGGATGTTCTTCTGTTGTTTTGCTGGGACGTTCATGTTTTATTGTGCACACTGGCAGACGTATGTCTCTGGAACATTGCGCTTTGGAATGTAAGTAACTCAGTTGAAAGTAAAACTGTAAACAGTGAAGTCAGTTTTCTGTTCAATATATGTCCTGTACTAAGATTCTTATATGTACACACACACACTTTTACTAATTTATGAATACATATACGTATGTTCACACACTTTTATAACCTGTGTTGACTACTATATATTCGAGTCTCTGCATACAAAAATAACACTAAATAATTTTTGAGCCTCTTGTTATCAGGAGAAGAAAAACTTCTGCCCTCTGAAATAATTGCTAACAGCTTCTGATGTGAATTAAACTCAAAATAATGTGTAATCAGATAGATGGCAACGTGATTTCAGTTATGCAGCCATTCCTGTGTGTCTGGGAAAAATCAACCACAGCATTTGCACAGCAGTTCATTTTTGCAAGATGTGCATGTTTAACCCCTGAGCGCTGATCTTAAATAATTTACTTAACTCTTAATAGAATGTGGTGAGATTTTTGATGTGGAAAATTTAATATAAATTGACATTTTTGCCTACAATCTGAAGCCCTGACCCTGCATTGGGGTCTGTGTTAACAGATCCCAAGTGCTTGTGAGAAGTCTGACTCTGGGAGTGAAATTTTGGCCTTATTAAAATCAATTACAAAACTTCTGTTGATTGATTTAAGGGGGGGCTAGTGTGGCAGGATTTCATCTAGAAGACTAGGCTCTTAGGTTCTGATGCAAGATTAAGTCCCTAATCAATGGCTGTTGTGTAATCATATCTATGTAGATATAGAGCCAATAGGAAGTCCATCTGCCAAGTATATTTCAAATGAGGTTAAGCAGCCTATTGAAGGATGCCCTCTATGCTGAACAAGAATCATAATTTTATTACATTTATAGAAATTTTTGATATTCTATTAATTTGTGGTGGTTTCCAGCATTAAGGTACATGCAAGGTACAAACATTATTCATTAAATGGTCAGTCAACAGGTTTCTGGGTATTGCAAAATTTTATCAAACTAAAATAATCAAGTTCTGGACCTTTTGGCTGAAATAGCCCCTTAAGGAGAAATTTAATATTTATTGATCTTACCTGATAAGTCTCATTGACTAGATTTCTGATAGAACCATATGAAACACCAAGATAGCCAGTATTCCATAAAAATCAAGGGTCAGACTCTAATCTCAATCACATAAATCCAGAGCAACTTTAGCAACCTCATTGGCGTCTTTTGAGATTCATGTTGTAACGGAAATTTGGTCCCAGTTCCTGGACTTATCCACATAAGACTTATGCCCATAATGTTAGGTCCTTGCCCTTTCAGAACACGATAAGGGCGCCACCCTGGGATGGCCGAGCACCTTCAGCTCCCATTGAAATCAGTGAGCATTGAGGACAATGGGCATCCTGCAGAGACCATCCCAAAGAGTCTGATTTTTTTTTTTTTTATAAAGGCCTAAGCATGGCTTAAATGTTGAAAGTGCAAGTTTATATTTACATCTCAACCTATCTGATTTCCAGGTGCGGTCAGAGAAGTAGCCATGTAAATATTCTCATTTCCCCATATAAACTCTTAAGATCCCTTTCACTGGGATCAATGCACCAAAACTTGTCTCTAATTTTACAGATGCCATGTTTCAAAATCTAGTTCTACAGGAACCTCACTGTTAAAATGAAAAATATCAGTATTTTCTGATCAATATTTATAATACATCTTAAAGGTCACACAACTATATTATGTGCTCAGTATTACAAGTATCAGATCAGCATTTGTATAATGAACTCATACTTTTAACCATTCCCACTGTCATAAGGCTAATAGGCTTACAACAAACTCATTAATGTCTTCCACAAAAACCTGAGAATGAATATTAGGAAAGAAGACAATAAACAGTGCTAAATATTAGCTTGTCTCTGAAGCTTTCTCTTTACTAATCTTTGCACTGTAAGACTTATTCTGCCTACCTCCTGATCCTTGCAGATATAGGAACCTCTACATTCCGAATAGATGTTGGTAGCTCTCATTGACTGCTTCCCCTTGGATGACTTGGCACTTCTATTCTACAGTAACAAAGGCTATTTTTGTTGCGGCTTTAGTAGTAAAGAATTACTTCGTTACCTGACATGTTAATAGCCACAAAGTCAGTGGCTATTTTGGATTTAATTGGAAATTAAAAAGTTAAATATGAGAAGTATAGCTGAAGCTTTGGAGTAAATTTGATTTTATTTGTCAAACTACAAAATTAGTTCCCAAAAGGAAATGGCAATATAACTGGACCTGTGTACTGCATTCACTAGAAATATGACTTGATATTTTTATTCAAATACAGAACTCGTATTCAAGGGTTACATACATTGAAAATGGGCTATTCAGCTGTAAATGAAAGGCAATGGTAAATGGGAGTGTGATGAGTTGGGGAAGGTAGGCTACAAAATACCCCAGCGATCTGTTACATCATTAATTAAGATGTTACAGTAGCTGTGAAAGAGGAAGTAAACAGAATAATGAAATAAAATGTGGAGACTTATAAACTGGTGAAGATATAAGAAAGATATAAACGGATCTACAGAGGTTAGAAATATGGGCAGGAAATAAAAGGAGATTGAATCTGGAAGAACGCATCTGTATATGTCTGAGAGAAAGTAATCCCCCAGACAATACATAGGAAGGGCAGCAGAAAGCTGTGATGCTCTAAGAGACTTGAGGGTGATAGTTGATACCAAATTAGAAATGCCCTCTCAATACCATGGTAGACTGTATACAGAGAAGCATCAAAGAACAAGGAGTTGATGAGCACTTTCTATATGTTTTGATGAGACTACATCCACAATATTGCAGTCAGTCGTGGACTCCACAATACCAGAAATTATTTTCTCTGTAGTCTGGACCTTGACTGAGAAATTTGGACCTTGAGGGAAAAAATAGACTACCTCTGGCATAGATCATCTGACCTGCTGGGATCTTCTGAAGGTATTATCACTGTAAGCCATGAGATAGATTTAGTAAACATACGTATCTTTAAAAAACATTTGACAACTTTCCACATCAGAGCTTATTGGCTATGGAAGAGTTACAGAAAAGGAGATAAGACGTTGTACTGGATAGAAAATTGGCATTAAGATCAGGAAGTATGCCCTAAGCATAGAGGGAAGTGCTACAAGTTGAAAATGTGATATGAGTGGAGTACCCCTGGGACCAGTTTTAGGATTTGCATTCATTAAATGGCAGCAGCCCCTATATTTGTTGTCTAACACTTCACATTATAAAAACTATTCTGACTATTTCTTGAAGAATCCTAACAGCTACATGGTTTGCAGAAAGGAACTTGAAGTTTGACAGAGGATTGTCCTGAGGTCAGGAAGGTGCCTTTTGCTGTTACAAGGAATATCTCTTCTAGTTTGAGTTAGAAGTTGTCAACAATTGCTACTTCCCATCTGTTTTTTCCTCAGAAGAGCTTCCTAGAGGTCTGTCAGGGTTCTATTAGTATTGTGCATGCATCTTTCTGTAGCATGCTACACGCAGTTGAACCTCCTGATAGGGCACAGGCAGAAAGGATGATCATTGTTGTCTTCCTCCTGCTGCTGCTTTCCATCTTTGTGACACCTTTGACAAGGTGTACTTATCTGGGTACTAAAAGACCATGAGATAGTCACCACAAAAAGTGAGTCTGATGATAAAGATTGTGAAAGGCACAGTATTAATATTAAGTGAGGCCTCATACCCCTCATGAGCTGAGTTGAACCTAAAATTCCAGTATGACACACAGTTCCAGCTACACTGCCTCTCAGAAATAAAGTTCTAAATCTAAAAGTACTTGGCTATGTTGTCTGTAAAGTGTGTGTGTGCATGCAAAACTAGGAATACATGGAAATTTGGGCAGAAATGCTTCATTTAAAGAGGAGTTAAAATATAGATGAAATATCTGGGGAAGAAAGCAAAAGCTTGGAATCTGACTCTCTGCAGCAGCTAACACCTGCTTAGAACAGACTTTTCCCCAAGCCTGGTATACTCTGAAGTTTCTGAAGAACTGTCTGAGATCAGCAAATTCAGTTGCAGCATAAAGAGGAAAAAGCACAAAGCAGGTGCATCTCGTTTTGCTTGAGGTTCCATAAACCAGCCTTCATATCTAGGCTGGATTCTGGCTTCCCCCCCCCCCCCCCCCCTGTGGGGGGGGGGGGGGGGGGGGGGGGGGGGGCCCCGGGCGGGGGGCCGCCCCCCCCCCCCCCCCCCCCCCCCGGGCCGCCGGCGCC
>NW_020664542.1:463856-514003 GCF_002925995.2 Terrapene triunguis | reverse complement strand
CGGGGGCTCCGCTCTCCCCCCGGCGGCCAGAGCGCAGGGGGCAGGGCAGCGAGAGGGCAGCGAGCCCCGGGGGGAGGGCAGCCAGAGCGCCGGGGGGAGGGCGGCGAGCCCGGCTGTGGCCCCGCTCTCCCCGGGGGCCGGAGCGCCGCGCCGCCCCCCTCCAGGTGCCGCCCCAAGCACAAGCTTGGTGGGCTGGTGCCTGGAGCCGGCCCTGGCTGGATTCAAACAAATCTACTGTGCATCAGCCTCATACAATACCAGGAATATCTTCAACTTGTACAAGACCTAGGATTGTAGACTATACTAAACTGAGCAAAGGTGTCCTGGAAAGTAGTGTCTGTCTAACTGAAGTTTTTCTTTAGTTTCTATCTGCTGGCGAGGAACTGAGGAAGGCAAAGTAAGCCCTACAAACCCCAGATTGGTACAGAGACCTGTAAGAACAAGTTCCTTGAATGGAACTATTTTGTGCCAATACCCTAATTCTTCTGTGTGCTTCATGTATGACTGCTGTCCAACCATAATAATTTTGTTAGCACAAGTTGAAATAAGATACCCCCAAAATGCTAATTTTCTCCTCCAAAAAAATGATCAAACACAATTAAAGTTCAGTTCCCAATAGAAGTTGTATTAAAATATAGTCCATTATTAGCTCACAATTGTGGGTTTTTTATCTAACCTGGTCATTCTAGTTAAAAACCTGCATTTAGACAATATATCTGTGCACCAGCATAATCACTGGGACCAACAATGTTCTTAGCATTGCATGTTGTCTTTTGAGGACTCCATTAGAATATTGTCATTTATAAAATTGCTGAGCAGTGAAGAGGTAGATTACAAGTAAGAAAATATTGGCTTTCTTAGTGTTTTCTTCACCTTCCTCTTAACGGTTAGAAGGAAAACAAATGAAATGTTAGGTTTCACCTGTTTAAAATACAGGTTACAAATATTTAACAATTGTATTACAATTGTTCTATTGCCTCCTTATTTTTCAATAAGTCTCTCCAACTATATCATAAACCATTTTTGTAAAATGCATATTTTTCCCCGTTTATTTTCACTTTTGAATTTGTTTGCTATGTTTCAGAGACTACTACAGTACTTATTGGCAGGATGTATAAATAAGAAAGCAAAAGTTCCCTAAAGGATCTTTCTAGCTGGAGATATCCCCCAAAACAAAGTAATTTGTCTTTTACTGTTTGACATTTAGACCTTAAAATAACAGGGAAATTAAAAAGCAACAGAGTCCTGTGGCACCTTTAAGGCTAATAGATGTATTGGAGCATAAGCTTTTGTGGGTGAATACCCACTTCATCAGACACATGCATCTGACGAAGTGGGTATTCACCCACGAAAGCTTATGCTCCGATACATCTGTTAGCCTTAAAGGTGCCACAGGACTCTCTGTTGCTTTTTACAGATCCAGACTAACACAGCTACCCCTCTGATACAGGGGAATTAAAGTTTGCTACAATATGTATGAATTAAAAAAAATACAACCTTTACTGTGGTATAATGACTGAGATACACAAAATAAAGATAAGAAATGAGGTCTAAAACGTTTGTTTGTTTCAAGAATGGTCCCACTTAATGTTTTCAAAACCCATTTTGGTTTAAAAAACATTACATTTGCAATTTTCAAGTCCATTTTTTATTTTATTTATTTAATACGTGTTCTGACAGCTTTTCTACCCAATTATCTTGTGAAAACTTCTTGTAGGATAACTCTAATTATAAAGGAAGATTTCACAACCTTAGATACACACTTATAAAATTACAGTGCAAAATTTGTAAACCACCCTAATTAGTTGACATGGATTTTCTTTTGCTGCACATGTCTTCCTCTTTTGTACTGTATTTTGTAAGGGGAAATGCTGGCTGTCCCTTTTTAAATTAGAAAGATGCATTTCCTATAACTGGAAATAGTGCTTAACTGTAATTCAGTTAATTATTAGGGCTGTTGATTAATCAGTTAACTCAAATTAATTGCCATTAAATGTACTGTTAAACTATAGAACACCAATTGAAATTTATTAAATGTTTTTCTACATTTTCATATATATTGTATTCTGTGTTGTAATTGAAATCAAAGTGTATATTTTTGATTATTTTTATTTCATGATGGAGACTGCACTACAGTACTTGTATTAGGTAAATAGAAAAATACTATTGTTTTTTTAAAGTACAAATATTTGTAATCAGAAATAAATATAAAGTAAGCACTGTACACTTTGTATTCTATATTTTAATTGAAATCAATATATTTGAAAATGTAGAAAATATCCAAAAATATTTAAATAAATGGTATTCTGTTATTAACAGTGCGATTATTTTTAAGTGCTTGACAGCCCTATTATCTTTAGTTCTGTACAGTACTGCTGTATTCATTCTATTCACACATCTCATTGCATTCATTTATATGAAAATGTTAGATTAGAATGAGCTGAAATGACACTTGTATACATTTAAATTCAACAGTCATATTCCTTGCACCTTAGACTTAATAGCCTTTTCTTTTTGCCTTTAAATTATGTTGGGTTCTTGTGCATTTTTCTCTTTAGTGCAGAGATTCAAGTAGCAAAGCAGTCTCTTGTCATATATGCCTAAATCCACAGCTCAGTGCTCAAACTCCGTAATCTACCCTGTGCACTTGGCAGATGTGTGGGAAAGGGATTTCAGGACCATTTCCACTGTAACTGTCTGGTTTGGAAGCTATGAGCACTAGAAAACATTCACATTTGCTTGGTTCTCTTGAAAGGTGAATCTTTGAAAAGTTTGAGCTAAATCTCCCTCAATTATGAAGTGTAAATAAAATTACTGTTTCTCTACCGTAGAAAAGGGAAAAACAAACCACACTTTTGACCATAACTACAGCAAAAATGACCAGAGTTTGAAACTTGGTGGGGACATAATCTTCATGGAGGAGCAGGGTCTTTTCTTGATTTTGTTTTAGCAAAAATAGTAGAATTTAAACTGCATATTAAACATATACAGTGAAAACGTTAAGACAACAGGCATATGCTGCACAGGCATGAGGGGCTAGTCTGCTGTACAATCATTGGTTCAGTATGCTTACAACCCCCACTAGGAAAACCACAAGATCTTAGAAGCTTCAAATGCCGATCTCTTTCTTTAAAAACTAAACACAAAGTATAAGAAATTAGGTCCTGGTACTGCACCTGCATAGGTACGTGCTTAATTTTAATTAGGTGAGTGGCCCAATGGAATCCCTCTAAGTAAAGTTACAGCTAAACAATATTTGATTAAAAATCTGATGGTAAAGTTGCATACAGTCATAGAGTCAGAAAATATAAAAGTCAAGGTTCCAAGAATAACATGTAATTTTCTCTTCCCACTTCCCTTAACTGTGGCAATATACTTACTGTTTCTCATTATACATACACCATAAAATAGCAGTTTTCACACTGAAACCCTAGTGCATCACACCTAAAATTGAAAAGCATCTGGTGCACCATATTCATAAATTTAATCAATGCAGTTACAGTGGATTCTTATTCTGATACTATACTTTAAAATTTAAATTAAATTTAAACTGCAGCTTACATACCACCGTTACATACAGCTCAATTTGTGAACAGCTGATGTAAAATATAGTGGATCTGTTACTACTCGACCTTTAATTTTTGAAGTTTTTGGCTTTGTGATTCTATTTTTAATTGTTCAGCCTTACCTAAAAATATCTTTTAGTTTTATTACAGGTACTGTATTCTCTAACTGCGCCTCTGTGGGGAATATGTTCAGCTCCTCTTGCTATCTCTCTGCTTCACCATGCCACAGCTTATTACTCTTCCCCCTCTTTCTGGCAGAAATACAAACTTATATTTAATAAAGATCAGCACACTGGTACCAGTTCTGTTACCACTGGACAGGTGTCCATCTCTTATTTGGCTCACTTGTTGGCAATCTCTGGCAAGAAACAAAGGACTTGAGTGAGTATGGAGACAGACCTCCCTGCTCACTGGAGGCAACTAACTGAGGGTTTAGCCATACTGGCCAGCTGCTGTGAGGAAGCTTGCACTACCAATGCCCACATATGTCAGTGGAAAACTTATGGTGCTACTGCATGTGAATGTTTAATAAAAGTTCAGCATTGTCTGAACTAAGATCATGGGGTTGGATACAAGCAGTCCTGAATTCTAATTCTGGTTCTCTCTAACTTTCTGTGTGGCTTTGAGCAAGCCATGTTACCTTTGTTTCTCAAGGTTTGTCTACACAAACTTTTAGTTTGCAGCAAGCGGGGGTGTGAACCTACCCCATGCTTGTCTGCCACGCACTAACTGTCCATGTGGATGCTGGTTATGCACATTAACACTTTATTGTTATTGGGGGGAGGGATAGCTCAGTGGTTTGAGCATTGGCCTGCTAAACCCAGGGTTGTGAGTTCAATCCTTGAGGGGGCCACTCAGGGATCTGGGGCAAAATCAGTACTTGGTCCTGCTAGTGAAGGCAGGGGGCTGGACTCGATGACCTTTCAAGGTCCCTTCCAGTTCTAGGAGATAGGATATCTCCATTATTATTATTATTTATTAATGAGCTATGATCTAGTCTTCTTTGAATGGGACTAGATCAAAGTGCATTAATTAATGGACTATTAATGTGCCTCAGCAGTGTCCACATGGACAGTTAGTCCGTGGCAGACTAGTGCGGGGTAGATTCACATCCCAGTGCGCCAAAAACTAAATGTTTGTGTAGATAAGTCTTGGGTGTCCCCATCCATAAAGTGGAGGTTATAGTATTTGCCCATCTGACTCACAGGGGCATTGAGGTCTAATTAGGTAATGTTCAAAGCACTGTATGAATATATAAAGTACTATATAAGTGCTAAGTCGTGTTTAGTCTTTGGGGCTTCCAAGCCATCATCTTTCACGGTTATTAAAGCTAAACTCACCTCCCTCTCCTCCCCCCCCCCACCCCCACCCCCAAAACCTCCAAAAATCTTAGTTGTAACTATTGTAATGTTTTAAAGGGGAAACCTTTCTAGATTAAAAGTACATATTTGATACTCTTTAGCAGTTATTGAAAGTCTATTCTAATGGGGCTTCTTCAATGAAAATCTCAGTATTTTGAAATGTTTTTCCCTCACACGTGGATTTGATGTTACAGAGTCCCTGCTTTGTATTATAGTATCCCAGCTTTTCACAGGAATGGTGGGGCCCTGGTTCTGGAACTATACGGTAATCGCTAGAATTAATACTACCCAATGAACAATGGCATAGATTCTGTAGAGCTAACACCTTTTGTCATGCACAGAGTAACTTGGAAAATGAGAAGTGTCTTTCTAATGATATTTCACAGACAACTGCTTTATTAAAAGACACAATTTCTGTAGTGTATGAAGGGGCAGTAAAAAATCCACTCTGATTGGAAATGAGGTTTTGAGAATGTTTCACTGTTTACTTAAAACCACAGATAACTTTCTTTTTAAACAAAGTCGTCCCCCTCCCCCCCCATTGGTTATTCTAAAATTTACAGTGCTGGCTTTAACTTTGCATATAAAGATAGCCATAATGGTGAAAGCACCTCTTTACACAAGGGTCTGGATTAATTTGGTTGGAACCGCCTTTGACAGTTGTTTTTGTTAAATGCTTTCCCACCAGAAAATAGAATTGTTTGGGTGGTTAATAGAATCATGTGCCAGATAAGGTTATAAAGGTTATATCTTGGCCATCTAGGACAAACCCTTGCTTCAAGCTCAGGAAAGGTCATGTATCGCTTTTTTGTTAAAGAAATTTGGTGACTATACCATAACTTCATCATTAGCAGTTTCACTGGCTAATTGACCTTTTTTTTCAAAATGCTTTTCCCAATACTTAATCTAAATGTATCCTTTTTCATCTTTAGCTTGTTATCCCTTGGGATCCAGACAAACACTTCCTTCCCCGCTTCTGTACTTGTGCCCCTCTCAAGAACTTGCATCAGTTTCCCCCCCCCTTTCTTTGAACCCTCCCTCTTTGTTAGTTTTGCTCTTGAAGGACATTACATCAGATTATCAGACATTACATGCACTATTTTGAGGGGTTTTCCAATCTAAGATGAAGGGCTGATTAGGGATGTGACAAATCTAGCATTTTGGTGACTAGGAAACGGTTTGCTTTAGTATTTGCAAAGTCCAAATATGCATAGTAGTGAGAGGGAGGCTGTCTGGCTGGCAGAAGGGTGTGATTAGGGCACCAGCTAGAACATGGGACAAGTGAGTAGAGGTAAGCAGTGTCTGAATCAGGGAACAGCTCTGTCAACAGACAAGATTTTTTGCATTGGGAAGAGGTTACAGGAGAGAGTCAGTGGTAATGGGAAAGCCAGTGTTCGGGAGAAGGAGAGCAGGTGGTAGTCACTTCCCCAAGCAAGGATGCCTGTGAGTTAGGGGGAGCTGTGCCAGTGGGAGAGCCACAGACATTGTATCCTGGGAAATCATCCTCCTCTTTCCTCCTTTCAAGAATGCACTGCACTGTATAGCTAAAATGGTTAGCAGCACAAAGCTAGTGCCATTTCAGTCTTCACATTTCATGTGACATTTCAATTATCATGTTTGCTGTAACTGAGATTCCAGATAAGCTCTCAAGTAACGTAGTGACAAGTGTGGTGTGCAAACCTAGATGAATAGATAGATGCCTGTGGTTGAACATGAACTGACTACAAATAGTTTCAGTGCTACATGAAACAATGTGATCGTTGAAAAGAAACTGCAATGAGGGAGTTTCTGAATGTGTTCAAAAAAAGAAAGAGAGAGAGAGAGAGAGAGAAAGTAGGAAGGCAGAGACCCCATTGGGTCTCTGTCCTATATAGTGAAGAGAAATGGGAATAGCTAACTATTAAAGCAATGTTTAAAAAGGGACAAGAGCATAAATCTTGTGCTATAGATCTGTGTGAATGCTGGGAGAATGGGTAATAGGCTGGAAAAGCAAGAGTTTCACATCCATTAAAATAATTTTGATTTACTTTGCATCACATAACAGTAGAGCGCATTCAAACAGAAATAGCCCATAAGTACATGTTAAAATAAATGTTAGAAAAATAGGGTGTGGTGGAGGAGGGAGTATTTTCCAGACTAGCTAACAAGGGAAGAGGAGTTACTTAATGACACAGGTGTCAGCTACATCAGTATTGAAAGAAATCGTAATAATGGGAGATTTTCAACTGCTGTATTATTTATTAGATAAGACACTTTTATAAAGTCAGGGTCTTAAACTTTGAGATAATTATTTAATTCTAAAAAGTGGAGGAAGTAGCAAGGAAATTTGCAATCCCAGAAATTTGGGAGCTGGTGCCAAAAAAGCTGAAGCTAGACAAATTCAGACTAGAAATAAGGCTCAAATTTTTCACAGTGAAGGTAGTTAACCATTAGAACAACTTACCTGGGGATATGATTCTCCATCACTGACAGAACAAGGAGTAATGGTCTCAGGTTGCAGTGGGGAAGGTTTAGGTTGGATATTAGGAGGATGGTGAAGCACTGGAATGGGTTGCCTAGGGAGGTGGTGGAATCTCCTTCCTTAGAGGTTTTTAAGGTCAGGTTTGACAAAGCCCTGGCTGGGATGATTTAGTTGGAAATTGGTCCTGCTTTGAGTAGGGGGTTGGACTAGATGACCTCCTGAGGTCCCTTCCACCCCTGATATTCTATGATTCTAAGTCTTTAAGTCAAGAGTGGATATCTTTCTAAAAGATCTGGTGTAACTCAAACAGAAGTTATGGGCTTGATGGAGAGATTACTGGGTGAGCTTCCTTAACTGGTGGTATACAGGATGTACAACTGCATGATGATCATGGTCTTCTGGCCTTAAAATCTATGAATCTTTGATGAAAGGTATCATTTTTATGGAGCAAAATGGCAAATTTCAGTGAGCAACTTTATATTTCATATTAAAATGGCCAGTATAGACCAAACAATGTTTTATAGGCGCTGTAACCATTTTAGTAGAAGCTTGAAGAGAGAGAGAGAGAATTTCCACTACCTTTTTGGCTTGTGAGAACATAAGAATGGCCATACTGGGTCAG
This sequence comes from Terrapene triunguis, assembly GCF_002925995.2. Classification (NCBI taxonomy): domain Eukaryota; kingdom Metazoa; phylum Chordata; order Testudines; family Emydidae; genus Terrapene; species Terrapene triunguis. The sequence goes on along the minus strand of NW_020664542.1, from coordinate 505,993 downwards.
ACCAATGGTCCAATTAGCCCAGTATCCTGTCTTCTGACAGTGGCCAGTGCCAAGTGCTTCAGAAGGAATGAATAGAGCAGGCAATCATTGAGTGATACATCCCCTGTTGTCCACTCAATAAAACAACATAAACATTCTAGTACTTCTACCCCAAGAGGTGTGTTTTTTTTTTTTTTTTGGTCCAATTAAATTTATTGTGCTGTAGCATGCTGCATAAATGGAAACTGGTATTATACTCCTGTGTTTATCATTTAGTTTTGCGGCACAAGATCTTTCTACAATAGGGGACTTTTTTCAAAAATTCCTGCTCTGGTTCAGCTCCAATTGTGTTAATGTTGGGAGCCATTATTGTAGCTGGGCCACTGGTTGCCTATGGCATTTTAAGCAACATGTCAATTAGACCTGCTCTGAGCATGGTTAGATGTTATGACTTTTAAATACCTTCTTGTTGACAGTATATGAAGGATTGGAAAAAATTACTCAGGAAATGGTAGTACAACAAGCAATGGCTTCAAGCAAAGGAAGGAAAAGTTTAATCAAAATATTAGTGCATCCTGGTAACGGCATTATAGTTACACTTGAAGAGAAGGCATTCTCTGTAAAAGCTCCTGTTCTCATTACTTAAAGCATGACTCAAGGCTGAAAATTCTCACATTTGTCTCTTGGAAGGTGAATTGTCTTCAGTTCAAAGGTGAACTGAGGAAATGATTTGTTGTGGAGGTCATAAACCCTGAAAGGATTTGAAGGACGTCCTAAGCTTTATGTAAACGTCTCTGGACTTCTAACCTCCATGTAAACTCTGGGGAAGTTTAGAAACCACAATATGAACTTGGACTGGGTCAAAGATGCCTTTCCAGCCTTCCATCCCAAATGTATGTACAATGTCCCTAGCATCATTTCTGAAACACACAATCCCACCATACATGTATGAATTAATGGACTTATGTCATGGAGAGTTTCTAAGCTGTACAGAGACTGTCCAGTTTGGCCAATGTATATGGCAGAGGGGCATTGCTGGCCCCTATACTTTGGCAGTTTGCTTGTAGACTTGAAGTCTGCAACTGCAATGTTTCCCCATCGTTTATGTGGCAGGCTTACATAGGGGAACCCAAATGCATATTTAGGTGATTGAAGCTGTAGGGAATTTGACTTTTGTAGATGATAAAATGTTTAAATGGTCAGAGAGGACCTGCAACTTGATTTAAAGGTTCTGATGGTATGCAGCAGGGTTCAGGGCAGTGCGTAGAAATCTGGGGGAGCATGTGACCCTATGTCTCTGTCCCCCCGCATCTCCTCTGTAAATGGTAGTTAAATTTCCAGTAGCTGTCATGAGAGAAGATGGTATGAAGGCTTGGTGATATATGATGAGTGAGAAGAGAGAGATGGTTTTGTAAGTGAAGAGTTAATTGGTGTATTGTCTGTGCTCATGCACATGGCTTTGGTAAATACAATACAGTACACTGTCATGCAGGTATTGGCTCACTGCCAATGTTGGGATGTGTATTGTATAGGCATATGGTAATTTAGTGAGTTTAGGCAGAGGATGAGCAATGAAAAAAAGTTTTATCGTAACAGAATTTACTTGCTTTCTAGTGTTTGTTCATTTAACTGAAATACTCTTTGTAAAATATTTTCCTCACTTACAATTTTCAGTTTAATAATGTATTTTTTCTCTGGGAATTTAGCATTACTTCTAGTTTGTTTTATTTATGAGACTCAGTGTGTTTATATAGAGATACACAAATAAGAAATAAAAGAACAGGAATCCTTGTGGCACCTGAGAGACTAACACATTTATTTGGGCATAAGCTTTCATGGGCTAAAACCCACTTCGTCGGATGCATGGAGTGGAAAATACAGTAGGAAGATATAGATATATACAAAGAGAACATGAAAATATGGGTGTTGTCATACCAACTATAACGAGACTAATCAATTAAGGTGGGCTATTATGAACAGGAGAAAAAAACCTTTTGTAGTGATAATCAGGATGGCCCATTTCCAACAGTTGACAAGAAGGTGTGAGTAACAGTAGGGGAAAAATTAGCATGGGGCAATAGTTTTCACTTTGTGTAATGACCCATCCACTCCCAGTCTTTATTCAAGCCTAATTTAATGGTGTCCAGTTTGCAAATTAATTCCAATTCTTTAGTTTCTTGTTGGAGTCTATTTTTGTTGGAGAATTGCAACTTTTAGGTCTGTAATTGAGTGACCAGGGAGGTTGAAGTGTTCTCCGACTGGGTTTGGCCAATGTACATGGCAGAGGGGCATTGCTGGCACATGATGGCATATATCGCATTGGTAGATGTGCAGGTGAACGAGCCTCTGATGGTGTGGCTGATGCGATTAGGTCCTATGATGGTGTCTGGACAGAGTTGGCAACGGGCTTTGTTGCAAGGATAGGTTCCTGGGTTAGTGTTTTTGTTGTGTAGTGTGTGGTTGCTGGTGAGTATTTGCTTCAGGTTGGAGGGCTGTCTGTAAGCGAGGACTGGCCTGTCTCCCAAGATCTGTGAGAGTAAGGGATTGTCCTTCAGGATAGGTTGTAGATCCTTGATGATGGGCTGGAGAGGTTTTAGTTGGGGGCTGAAGGTGACGACTAGTGGCGTTCTGTTACTTTCTTTGTTGAGCCTGTGCTGGAGTCACCTACTCCAGGACAGGCCCAACTGTTGGAAATAGGCCATCCTGATTATCACTACAAAAGTTTTTTTTTTCTCCTGCTGCTAATAGCCCACCCTAATTGATTAGTCTCGTTGCTACAATGGTAGATGCTCTGTAATGTCTTTGTTTAGTTAGTCACAGCTAAGCTCCTTAAGTTAGTGCAGAATTAATGTTTTCTGTTGTCCTTTTGCAGTGTCCGTTTGCTACAAATCAGTATATTTTTCTTTCAGTCTTATGGTTTAAATGACTTTTTCTCAAGCTTCAAATTTAACACTTTGCCTAGCCTTTTTTTTCCTTTCTAATTTACAACAATATTAAAAGAAGGCTTCCTAGACCCAAAGTGTATCTTCTTCATTGGCAAGGAGGTGGAGTGGATGATTTAAAGTATCTCTTCCATCTCTAACTAATTCTATGATTCTGTTATGGTTTGTCTTACTTAGATTGTAAGCTGTTCAAGGTAGGGTCTGTGTTTATATAGTGCCTCACATGATGCGGGCCTGACCTTCTTTGGGGCCTCTGGGCGTTACTGCAGTATAAATATTAATAAAGAATGGCAAGAAGATAGTTGGCCTGTGTTTCTGGAGAGCCTAAAAAAGTGTGATTCTCCAGTTTATTCTGGGTAATTAAAATTTGAGTGCCTATATGAAAAGAAGTACACTGTACTAGTTGAATAAGTTGCCTTTAATGGAACTAAGCTGATTCTCATAAGATGAGGATCTGGCCCAGTTATAGAAAACCATTGTGGTTTTAGAGTAGCAGCCGTGTTAGTCTGTATCCTCAAAAAGAACAGGAGTACTTGTGGCACCTTAGAGACTAACAAATTTATTTGAGTGAGCATAAGCTTTCTATTCTATGCATCCAATGAAGTGGGCTGTAGCCCATGAAAGCTTATGCTCAATTAAATTTGTTAGTCTCTAAGGTGCCACAGGTACTCCTGTTCATTGTGGTTTTGAGTCTTGTATTGGGGTAATCTCACAAAAGAAAAAATATTTATTTTTGTTTTCATTTCATAATTATCAGGGATCTGCTGTTTGTGCATTTTTCCTCTTCCTTATCCGGTGAAAAAATATTTCTGCTGAGCTGATACGATATGGCAATTGGGACAAATTACAACATGGGTTTACAAAAGGCAGGTCGTGCCAAACCAACCTGATCTCCTTCTTTGAGAAAGTAACAGACCTTCTAGATAAAGGAAATGCGGTGGATCTAATATACCTCGATTTTAGTAAAGCGTTTGATACGGTTCCGCATGAGGAATTATTGGTTAAATTGGATAAGATGGGGATCGATAGGAAAATCCAGAGGTGGATAAGGAACTGGTTAAAGGGGAGACTGCAGCGGGTAGTACTGAAAGGTGAACTGTCAGATTGGAGGGAGGTCACCAGTGGGGTTCCTCAAGGTTCGGTTCTGGGTCCGATTTTATTTAATCTATTCGTTACTGACCTCGGAACCGAATGTAGGAGTGGGCTGATAAAGTTTGCAGATGACACAAAGTTGGGAGGCATTGCCAACTCGGAGAAGGATCGGGATATTCTGCAGGGAGACTTGGATGACCTTGTAAATTGGAGTATTAGTAATAGGATGAGATTTAATAGTGAGAAGTGTAAGGTGATGCATTTAGGGATGACTAATAAGAATTTCAGTTATAAGCTAGGGACACATAGGTTAGAAGTGACTGAGGAGGAGAAGGACCTCGGAGTCCTGGTTGATCGCAGGATGACTATGAGTCGGCAATGCGACGTGGCTGTGAAAAAAGCTAATGCGATCTTGGGATGCATAAGGCGAGGTATTTCTAGTAGGGACAGGGAGGTGCTGCTTCCGTTATACAAGGCGCTGGTGAGACCTCACTTGGAGTACTGTGTGCAGTTCTGGTCTCCTATGTTTAAAAGGGATGAACTGAAACTGGAACGGGTACAGAGAAGGGCAACTAGGATGATCCGAGGAATGGAAAACCTTTCCTATGAAAGGAGACTGGAGGAGCTTGATTTGTTTAGCCTAACCAAAAGAAGGCTGAGGGGGGATATGATTGCTCTCTTTAAATATATCAAAGGGATAAATACCAGGGAGGGAGAGGAATTATTTCAGCTCAGTGCTAATGTGGACACGAGAACGAATGGATATAAACTGGCCGTGGGGAAATTTAGGCTTGAAATTAGACGAAGGTTTCTAACCGTCAGAGGGGTGAAATTTTGGAACAACCTTCCGAGGGAAACGGTGGGGGCGAAAGACCTCTCTGGCTTCAAGATTAGGCTAGATAAGTTTATGGAGGGAATGGTTTGATGGGATTACGGGATTCTAATCAATTAGGCAATAACGGCCATCGCTGGTAAAATGAGGGTCTGGCTAGAGAATCTTGCCTGTATGCTCGGGGTTCTGCTGATCGCCATATTTGGGGTCGGGAAGGAATTTTCCTCCAGGGTAGATTGGCAGTGGCCCTGGAGGTTTTTCGCCTTCCTCCGCAGCATAGGGCAGGGGTCTCAAGCTGGAAAATTCTCTGCGACTTGAAGTCTTTAGATCACGATCTGGAGACTTCAACAGCAGAGTTAAGGGAAAGTGGGGGGGTCAGCTTTTGTGGCCTGCATCATGCGGGGGGTCAGACTAGATGACCATATTGGTCCCTTCTGACCTTAAAGTCTATGAGTCTATGAGACTCCACTAAATCAGGAAGCACCAGGCAAAAGAACTGTCAGTCTTGTGGAAGAGTGGTCAAAAATGATTGGGGTGCTGAAATATCCCAATCAAGAAGCTTTCTGCTGACCCCTCTTATTTTGGCTTTAGTATTTGTGCTGTTGGATTTCTTTTTTTCTGTTTTGTTTTTATTGTTACATTTAATGAAATAAGAAAATAGCACAAGAAAAACTAAAATCAGACTCTGAAATGTGATGGGCCTCCTTTTTTCTGCTAGGCCTGCCTCTCCTGCTCTGTGGTTCCCATCCATAGCGTCAGGCCCTCTGGACCAGAACAGATCATCTGTCTGTCTGACCGATAGTTTGATTTTTATATAAGATGGAGGCAGAAAAGGCCTTCTGGGTCCAAAGGTTCTCCTCTTTTCTCTTGTGAATCTGACTTTCAAATCCCACGTTTTTTTTCTCTCATCTTTGTGGTGTTTGTGTATTTAAGCCAAAAAATCTCCATAGATTGTAATGCAATAAATGTGATACGTTTTTAATATTTATTGTGCTTTTTAAGACACTTATGTTTGGTGCATATAAACTTCTATTTCTTTGAATTAAAAATATAAATTATACTTCTAAATATTCCTTACTAAAAATGCCATGAATTGCATATTACCCAATGCTTTATAGTTCATTAATCTAATTACTAAAAAACAGCTTATGTTTGGAAAGTTTCCTTTGCAGACAGAAGGGCCAAAAATATATTTTTTAAATTAAAGCTTATATTGCATAGAAATATTGGTAACTCCCAATAAAGTGTTTGCAAAAACAGCTTAAGAATCATGGATATAGTCCATCTTCCCCAGAGGCCAGTGCAGTATTGTTCTTAACAGTACAGCTTTTTAGTGCTTTAATCAATCTAGATTTAAATTGGTCAATCAGGCTTCTGCCCCTGCCCATGTTTTTCTTGCTCCAGTCTACTGGTATATGCCCAGTTCTCCCAGATTTTTCAAAAATAATTCAGTGGTTCAAGGAAGTTTATTGCTCCTTAATAATAATTAGAACTTTTTATCTTGAAAGTGCTTTACAAACTTTGGTTACTCTTTAACCCCATAGGATCAATATTATCTAGGCAGCTGACATATGTTAAAATTTTCCAAGTAATCCTTTATCTACTTTTTATCAACACCTAAATTTACAAGTTCTTCATTATGGTTTTTCCTAATTAACCAATCATTTTTCTTTATTTTTCTTGGTAAGGACAAACTTTAAAAAGCAGTTTAGCAACTCAGCTACTTCAGAATTATAATAAACACTGGTAATAACTCACTTAAGATTGTATAATTCAAGAGCCTTCACTTCTTCCCATTCATACTTCTACTCCCGTGGTGTGTGAAATAGATTGACTCCCAGTCATCGCATTAGTGCTCAGGTACTTTTGGAAGGAGAGCCGATATTCAAGCATTCTGAGTTTGTCCTCTAGGTAGATGAATGAAGGAATACAGTGTTTCTTCTTCCCATCACTCACCTTCTGTTCCCATTTCCCAAGTGTTGTTCTCCTACGTTGTCCTAGCTTCAAGAATGTTTGTTAGGTAGATCCCTGTATTCATACGTTTTTAAGGTCAAAGGGACCATTATGATCATCTAGTCTCACCTTCTGCGTAACAGGCCTGAGAATTTCATACAATAATTCCTGCCTCAAACCCATAGTTTCTGATTTAACTACAGCATATCTTTTAGAAAGACATTCAATCTTTAAATAAAAGATTTCAGGTGACAGAGAATCCACCATATCCATAGTAAGTTGTTCCAATCATTAGTTACCCCAACTATTAAGACTTTTGCAACTTTATTTCCAGGCTGAATTTGTCTAGTTCCATCTTCCAGCAACTTGGTCTTATTATAACTTTGTCTACTAGATTAATGAGCCACCTACTTTCAGAAATCTCCTCTCCATGTAGGAACTTATGATACTGGTCAATTCACTTCTTAACCTTCTTTTTGATAAATTACATAGATTGCACTTCTTAAGTCTCTTGCTGTAAGGCAGGTTTTCCAGACCTTGAATCATTCTTGTAGCTCTTCTTTGAACACTTTGCAGATTTTCAACATCCTTTTTGAACAGTGGACACCAAAACTGAACATAGTATTTCAGGAGTGGTCTCATGAATGCTGTACATAGAGATAATAATGTCACCTCCCTACTCCTACTCTATATTCACCTGCTTATGCATCCCAGGATTGAGTTAGCTCTCAGCCACTACATTGAATTGGGAGATTATATTCAGTTGGTTTCAACTATAACCTCGAAGTCCCTTTCAGAGTCATTGCATTCCAAAATTCCTCCATCTTGTGAGTGTGATCTACAGTCTTTGTTTCTAGATGTATGACCTTGTATTTGGTGGTATTAAAATACACCTCTACCCCGATATAACGCTGTCCTCGGGAGCCAAAAAATCTTACCGCGTTATAGGTGAAACCGCGTTATATCAAACTTGCTTTGATCTGCTGGAGTGCGCAGCCCCGCCCCCCCGGAGCACTGCTTTACCACGTTATATCCGAATTCATGTTGTATCAGGTCGCGTTATATTGGGGTAGGGGTGTAGTTCAAATGATCCCAGCTTACCAGGCAATCTAGATCACTGTCTAGATCTGAACTTGTCCTTAGAATTATTTACCACTCCACTGATTTTTGTTTCATCTGCAACTTTATCAACTATGATTTTATACTTTCTTTCAGATCATTGATAAATATATTGAATAGCATTAGACCAACAACAGATCCCTGCAAAACCACACTAGAAACACCCCCAGGAGATGATGATTTCCAAATCCTTCCCATTCATCTAGTCAAATGAGCGTATTGATTGAGAGGAAGCAGCTCCTAAGCATTTTCTTGGCTTGGGCAGTTAATATAGAAATATGTTCAGGCACATGGTAGCTCACTGTTCTTGCACAACCCAAATGTTTGCAGCTGTGCAAGATGTTTCTAAAACATGTTAGACGCTTCATCTGTTTGGATGAGGGTTGAGATTTCAGATCTTCAGGTGACTCTCAACCTTTTTTGCTAATATCTTTCTGCAAACTGGCTCTGATTGTCCAACAGGATTAATCACGTTGAAGTCAGCCTATAAAATGACCCACATGGTTACTACTCTCACACTGGCATAATAGATATAATGGAAAGACATATTACAGAGTAAAGGGAATTATACTTGTTGGAGTCTTCTCCTCTTCCTCTCTGCCAGCTTCGCTTCACAACTTAGGAAGTTGTTCGGGAAGTCTCTTTGACTGATGGGAAAGAAGTGGACCTATACCGTAGAGACGTTAGTGTTTTTGCATTTTGCTTCCTGGTAGCTGGAATCAACAGCTCAGAGTTAGGGGTTTTATATTAAAATATGAGAGATGACTACATTAAATACACAACTACTGGTAAGTAAATTCACCCTATCACTTTCCCATATTGTCAGGGAAGGTCTAAGTATGAGCCTAGTCCTATATGTTTTAGCAGTTCTGTGTATTTCTAAATTTTAAAATAGGACAACATGAGAGCCTATTGAATGCCTTTTTGGCATTTTTGGTGAGGATTAGAGAAGATTGCTTGTTCACTGTGTTAAATACGCTGTTTACTTAACAACCTTGTATTGTGTAGGTGACGCTGCACTTAGTTCCCCTCCATTTTTATTTTGTAATTCTATACTTCTGGCCCTTCCCCTTCCAAAAGGCTACTTCATATATCAAGCAAAAAAAGCTGTATGATGTGCACCCAACTCCATCCAAGACTGAGTGGATCATCTTTGCCACCTGCTTAATCTCCTGAGTCTGCTTCTGAATCTAATTCCCCCTTATTGAAAACACCGCACACCAGGTCAGCTGTTCAGATTCTTTTCATCCTGATTCATTCCATTTGTCATTAAACATGTATGTATCAAAAGTAACTGTATAGTCACATCCTAACTAAAGAACCTCTTGTTCATATCAATTTGTTTCTAAGATAAAGAAATTTTGGTTGGGTTGGGAGGGAGTTGTTTCAAATAAGAGGCTCTATTGCAGAACTAGGTCAGATATCCAATAGAGAGGAGGGGGAGTGGTACACAGGAGTCTAATATTCAATATATTCAAGTCCACAGATACAGATTTAATATTTTCAGTAGGTAGTTTAAAAATATGGAGTCCGTTCTTCTCTGACACACACACACACACACACACACACACGTGTGTCATTGATAATGTAAGTGCATTGGCTGATCTTGGAGTCCTTTTTCAGGCATTTTACAATTCAAACTAAGATACATTGTAAATATTTGGGCAGATCGCTATAGTCTGATTGCACAGTCTTCCCGTATGAGACAGCATGTACTAATTCATGTTGTATGCCACGAAAATCACAGAATTCCCTTATCAGAGGGGTAGCTGTGTTAGTCTGGATCTGTAAAAAGCAACAAAGAGTCCTGTGGCACCTTAAAGACTAACAGATGTATTATGCTCCAATACATCTGTTAGTCTTTAAGGTGCCTTAGTATTCCCTTAGAAACCTCATAAATGTATTCACATTATATACCATAGCAGACCCCATTTTCTTTCTAAATTTTTTTGACCTAGTTTTTTTTCTGTTATTTCATTTTCTGGCATTGATTTCTGTGCCCCTGTTTTTTCTCTCTTGCTAACAGCGAGACTTGTGCAGGATCCTTAAAGCAAATTCTTAACTTCCTTCAGTGCAGCCTTTTCTATAAGGCTCTCCTTCCTGCGTCTCCTCTGAGGACAGTTGCCACACTGAGAACTAGAAAGGGTTTCCTATTCTTGCTGCATTGTAGTCTTTAGCAATACGTTAATTTGTACAGTTTGCATTTGCACACGCTCCTTGGGGTTTTATGTTGCTTGTATATTTTAGCTGCAAGTTTGATATTTTTCAAAACAATATAATTTACAAGATGGCAGAGGAAGGAATATAAAGGGGAATCCCCCCCCCCCCCACAATTAACACACACATTTTTATTTATTTATTTTTATTTGGTGGGCAAGGTTAAACCTTTGTATTTGTTTCTGCAACTAGTTATGGTCAATTTAAATAAGTAAATGAGTTCCAACTATTCCTTTTGACAAGATGGGTTTTTATTAAGCAGTGAAATTAATCAAATAGTCACATTACAGCATGGATTTTACTTCAAGCTCAAAAATATATTTGCGTAATAAATTATTGATGCCTTTTCAATTTTTCCCCAGTATTGTGAGTCCTTTCTATTGTGCATGATAGAGGAGACCTGCTGAGTTTGCAAATAATTGACTTGAAATTGCTTCAAATAATTCTGCTTTTTTGGCTTTTTTGTACCTAATCAGAATTGATGTGACTGAAGTGCAAATCTTCATAATAATCATGCATTTACTGGCCGTGATTGGAGGACCACCTTTTTGGCAATCAATGGTAATTTTGCTCATATTGTATGTTAAGTTTAATGTATATTTCTGATTATTCTGCTTCTTGTCTTGTTTTTTCTAATCTGGTCTACATCTGGAAGAGCACCATATTTAGAACAGTATCAGTTTCCTTTGGGAGGGAAAGATCTCATTTTCCCGTAAGATTAAAAGATTTGTGTTCTTGAAGAACGTGAATGATTTCATATCTAACAAATGGCAGTGATGGTGCATTCTGGTTTTACCAGCACCACATGAAAAACAGTCAGTCATTCTTTTGCATGCTGTACCATCATTCATGTAGACTGTCCACCTGCACCTCTGGGTGAACTAAGTAATTTTCTATTGGTAAACGTAAGTCTGTAAAGTGATTTTGGATCAATTTGACATAGATATCAACAAAATATAACAATTTTAGATCAGAAAGAGAAGAATACTTTATCAAATTGAAATTACAGGGGGAATTTTTGGAATGCAGCATGTAATTGCCTATAATTGCAATTGGTCAGAACTCAGGTGTTAACACTCTCTCTCTTATGAAAATTGCCTTAAGATTTTTAATGACTGTGGCCCCAATCCTGTAAGCTGATCTGCATGGTTGGATCCATGCATCCATACAGATCCCAGTTGATTTTACTGAGGTTCAGTGTGGGTATAAGGTACTGCCTATTTGGATCAGCTTGCTGGATTGAGGCCTAAGGGTGCTCAGCAACTCAGTTTTATATCAGCACCATCTAAAACCATCCTGGAGTGCTGGTGCAGAATTGACTCAGAGAGAAATGTGCTACACAATGAATTGCCAGCATTACCTTCTGAAGCATGATTTCCCTGAAGGTTTTCCATTCAGGTGCTGACCAGGCCTGACCTTGCTTAACTTCGAAGAGCTAATGTGGTCTGAGGTGGTCTGAAAAAAATTCTCATTAATTTTAGAAAAAAGCATCAAAATGTTCAAAAAACAATTCGCAGTGACTCTTTTAGGGTGAAATACGTTGCGTTGTAGCACAATTAATCTGTTACAGCCAAATAGATCCGGAAATCTACGCTGCCATATACAGAATGCCCAAAATAAGGGCCTGACTCAGTTAAAGATCTGTCAGGCTTCTGCCACAACATGTATTTGATTTCAGAGCTTGTAGACAAACATCATATAAGAAATACCACCTAAAGGATGTGATTGAACTCTTGTGAATTCATGTAGACAGAACTACTTCTCAAAAGTGTATTGTCTTGTCTTGTCTGTAGCATCTATTTGAGCATGATGTCTGGCTGCCAATAAAACAAAAACACTTCTGTACTATAAAATAACTACTCGCTTTCTGTTTCCAATTGTTGTTAAAAACAATTTTGCTGCAATAGCTATTTCTGGTACAATTCCGTGTGAAGAAAACTTGCTTGTATTATTGCTTAGAGCTTGGAAAGTCTTCCCTTTATTATTTAACACATTTCATCCTTTCAAGCAATTTTTGCTGCAGCAAATAGCTATTAATATAGCAGATTTCAGGAGGTGTAAAGGTTTGTCTCACTAGCTGCAAAAAGATGAAAGCATTTTGAAGTCCAATATTTCTATTAGATTTATGGATGCATTTCTTCAGAAGACAAAAACTTTTCCCAGTATTGCCATGGGAATTATGACTTTCCCTGATATTTCATTCAACGTGCCCTGATATTTCTGTCAACCTGTGTTTTATTTTGTCATGTATTTAATTTTTGACAGAGGAAAAAAACATTGTTCACCTCTCTGAGGGATTTTGGTTTTATTTCTGTTTGAAAGATCTTTTATTTAATGAAAATACCTCAGCTGTATACTCAAACATTCCACTTTTCCCTCTAATAATTAGAAAGCAGGAAAATTCTGAGATAGTTAAGTGTCTATGCTGTCATCCATTATTGCTTTTATTGGCCTTTTGTACAGTAAAATATGCAGTATACTCTGTCCTTCTCTCTGTCTACGAAGTTTCTCTTTAAATCTGGCTAAAGCACTACTGCATTCTTGTTAGACTCCTGGAATCCAGTGTTTTCTGAGGCCTGGTCCCCACTAAGCCCCCACTTCGGACTAAGGTACGCAAATTCAGCTACCTTAATAACGTAGCTGAATTCGAAGTACCTTAGTCCGAACTTACCGCGGGTCCACACGCGGCAGGGAGGCTCCCCCGTCGATGCCGCGTACTCCTCTCGCTGAGCTGGAGTACGCAGCAGGGAGGCTCCCCCGTCGATGCCGCGTACTCCTCTCGCCGAGCTGGAGTACTGGCGTCGACGGTGAGCACTTCCGGGATCGATCCGGAATCGATTTATCGCGTCTAAACCAGACGCGATAAATCGATCCCAGAACATCGATTGCCTGCCGCCGGACCCTCCGGTAAGTGTAGACGTACCCTGAGAGGTGGTGAGTATTACTGCAGGTGAGATTCCCATTTGGCAGGTTTCAGTGGAGTAATGAGGTTAGGTGGTGCTCTTAATAGATTATTCTTTGGATTTTTTTCATGTTATGCTGGAAGAGAAATAAAATGCAACAATTGCTTTCATTACTTAGTAAAAAATATTCTTTGGCTGAGTGTGCTGGGTATAGATTTCATGGAATGTAAGGTAGGTCTGGTTTTGAGCTCAATAACGTGTTATTCCTGGAACAGGAATAATAGATAGAAAGTATATGTATTTCTGAATTAAGGGTGGAATTTGACCCCTGTGCTCCAGACCAGCACTGAGCACTACTCAAGTCCCACCTGAATTGTCAAAATAAAGACTTCAGGGGTGCATTAGCCTTGGGCTGGTCCTCTGCGCAAGGGTCAATTTCACCCTCATAGTGTAGAGTGGTGGAGAGGTGTGAACATGAGCCTGTGAACCCAGAATTCAAATCCCAGCCTTGATACCCACTCACTCTGTGACATTGGGTAAATTACTTAAGCCTTCCTTATCTGTTTCCTTATCAGTAAAATCAGGATAATACCTCACATGGGCACTTTTTGGATTAATTAATTAGGGTAATATTTATAAAATGTATAAGTGCTATGCATTATTTTTAATTCATGTAGTAAGTGGAGTTTGCCATACATAAGAGAAGAGCTGAAGACAATGTAGAGAGGCAGTCAAGAAATTTGTCTAATGCTTTACTAGGCAAAAAGATACTCTCAGGTAATTGGAAAGTTTACAGGGAGCAGTTGATTTAAACCTTCCACTATGACTAGCCCAGTTTGTTCTGCCACACTACCTCCTATGAATCTGAACTGTGAAGGAAAAGAATCCAATCACAAGAAATATTTACAGGGAGAAATACCACTATTTAAATGTGTTCTCTTTTATGGAGTAGTATTGCTGGAATCTCCTCTGGCCCATAATGTGCTCTTCAGTGGTGCTTTTCTTTCCCCTCAACATTGCTCTTCTGCCTGTCTGCAGCTTTGCGCCACTACTTCATTGTATCTCAGCCTCCATGAATCCTGGTCTATTGACAGCCACCAGCATTGATGATAGAGGTATCTTCACATGTGGTACGAAGTCTCTAATCCCTGCCCCCATCCCTTCCCTTGTCTCATCATTAACTATTCCTTCTCCTCTGCCTCCTTTCTCTCCACGTTTCAATGTGTGCTGTCAATCAACTTTCTCTTGACCCTACTTGCTGCTTTAACGGTTTCCCTTCTTTCCTACATCTCCACACTCCTTGATAACATCCGGTCAGAACCCTTCTCCCTCTTTTATCCTCACTTCTGCTTTGTTCTTGTTTCTGATTCTGATATCTTCTGTGTTCTGCCTCTTACCCTTCAACTTGTTCCCTTTCCTTGACCACATCTCATCTTGATGACTGTCATTCTTGACTCTCTCTGATTTCCTCATTCTCCCTTGTGACCGGAGGTTTTGTTGTTTGTGGACATGTTGAGCTGTGGGTCAGTTATATGTAGGCTTGGAAGAATTCAATTTTTATTTTTTTATAGTTTTGATGGATTATATTGATGTTTATTTTTAAGTATTTTTTTCAATTTTTATCAGTTTAAATAACAGTTATGGAAATTATGGGAAGGTCAAATAATGGCGGGGTGTCAGACAATAATTATCTAATGACAGGAGACCTTGAGATTCAAAAAGTTAGAGCTTTACACCCATTAAAACACACATTGTCAACATCACATGTCAAAATAGTCAGAGTATATATCCTTAAACTCTAATAAGTTCTCAAGTAGCATTTTTCTTACTTTGCCTATCTGTAAACTTTGATTATTGTCTATGGTAATATGTTTTCATTGGTTGGTGTGTGCAGTGAAATTGACATTTACTGATCAAAATCTGGTTCTTCCAAGCCTAGTTATAGGAGGTAAACAAATTAGGATGAGTCATGAATGAGCGTCCCAAACTCATTTTCCTTTGTGAATGAATCTGGATCTGAACACTGGTTGCCCAAGGACAGATTAGAGCACTTACCCACTGTGACATTTATTTTTATTGACATGCTTATGTCTCTGTGGCAGAACTTGGAATCCCATTACTTTTAAGCAGACTGCACTCTATTTTTGAAATTGGGTATCCTGCTGTTGCAGCAGCATAACCAGTCTTGATCAACTTCGAAGGATTTAATAGAGAAGCATCATTTACCTGAAGAAGATCTGACCTGGGACTCTTTTCAGCACTATACATTCAGACCTACTTAGTGTTGCACACCTTTAACTCCCACTGAAGTCAGTGGTCAACACCTGGCAAGATCAAGCTGTGTAAAGGGCAAAACTGTAGTATGGGCTACAATTATATATAGAATACCAAAGAGCAAGTAAACCTGGGGCTTTATCTCAGCCTCCTTTGCTAAACACTCTAAAGACAGACGTGTTAATAAAGTATGAGGATCATCCTCCAGCACAACTCTATCGCCTGTTTCCTTCTTTGACTCACGCCATCCATTTGTCTCTGCTGTTCATAATCTTTGACTCAGAACTCTTTCCACATTTACTTTATCTGCAAATCGGTTTGTCACAGCTTTGCAACATTAATTTAATATATTACTTCCTTCACTCCACCACTGCGGAAGTCTTTGTCCATGCCTTCATCTCCTATCACGTAGGCTCCATTTACACTGGGCAAAAATAGGACCTTGTAATTAACCATTTGGTGCAGCTCCATCAGTGATAGTGGTGGGAGCCGTAAGATAGATATGGCTCAGGTGAAATCAAACATTTTTTATCATTATGTAGTCTCACTCTACTCTGAGCCCTGTCCACGTTACAGCTTCCACTGCCCGTATTGTCCATTGTTCCTGGAGCTGTCCTAGTGGTGAATTATAAATCCTGTTTTTTGCCAGTGTACGAGACCCCTTGACTATTGCAACTCCTTTCTCTGTGGCATCCTGAAACCGCCTCTGTCCAGATTCCAGCATGGGCAGAATGTTACTCTTGTTCTTCTCTCCTCACATGTACAAAGAAGCACAACCCCATCACCCCATTCTCAAATACTTCCCACTGACCACTGAAGAAAGCATAAAAACAGATGGCAGCACAGGCAGGCTGTTTAATAAGAGTGGTACAAGCTTTGGAGCACCTCTGTGAGTAACAGTGTGTTTGTTACTGAATTTTTCAGTTCAGCTCGCTTTCTCCACTCTGCAGTTTCACTGTCTGAATCTTGTCTTTGAGCAAAAGTGCAGAGTAAGCAGGATGGGTAGGAGGGGTCCCTAAGATTGTTCCAAAGAGCATAATTAGAACTTCCTACTCAAGTGGAACTCCAGAGTGCAGAGCAACAATCAGGTGAGGTGCTGTTAATCCTCCTCCTCCGCTTGGTATTGGTTGTAGGCTCCATATGGGCAACTCATGGATAGAACTACGGAGCCAAATTAGTCTCTAACTGCACCTTGTAATTCAACAAAAAATCTGCATGAATCTACTGCATTCTAATCCCAGTTCCAGCCACTCATTCAATGTGAACTTGGGTGAGTCACTTCCTGTCTCTCTCTAAAATGGGGTTAATAAAGTACCAAACATGGGGGTGTGTATGGACTGATTGATGTTTGCACAGTGCTCTGAAGTTGTAAAGCATGATGTAAGTGCTAAGAATTATCTATTAGAAAAGCCTCAAAGCCAGCCTGGGCGTGCAATTCAAAATACTAAAATAAAAACAACTTGAACCCATTTAGGCTCCCATATGAAATAGACGTATGGGGACCTTCGCTATGGAGCATGTTTACTCATTTCGGAAGTGTTATGAGTGTAGATGCATGTTACTGGAGGGTCCAAGTGGTTCTTTAGCAGTCGGTTGGATAATGTTGGGGGACTCTTGTTGCTGGGTGGTTCTGTCTCCTCTTATAATTACTTCTCCGCCCAAGGCACTATGTCAAAAAGATGAGAGAGGATTATTAGATTTCCTTCCCAGCCCATCTTGCCCTCATTTCTCACTCCCTTGCTAACAACCCAGCCACCCACTCCCCTTTTACTTTGAAAAGTAATCTTAGCGGCTGGTTGCCTCTCTGCTGTTTCCTATCATGCCTCTTCTCATTATACCTGGTCTGTTCTCTGGGTATGGTCCAGTTTATGGGTCTTCACAGGTTAATCCCCACTGATATCTGGCTTCTCCCTGCACTCAGGACTGGGATACTAAGTGTGGGGTCTATCCTTTGGCTTGTGCTAGCCCTCTGTTCTCTCCGTGCTGAGGAACCCCTCACTCGGGTTTTAGAGGTTGGTTGATAAGTGTCCAGCATTGTGAAGGATAATATTAGGAGACAGATTCTGCTCCATGACTGTTCTTCTCCGGTAATTAAATATAAAAGCAAATGGATCAGGAAATGTTGCTAATATGGTGGGTGAGAAAATATAGCTTCCTCCCAAATTCATTTCCTAGAAATTTAAACCGATATTAACTAATTTTTGGGGAGAGAGGAAAACCCAAATCTGGAGTTAGAAAAGTGGAGCGTTTGAGTTTACTTGAAATAGGTAAACATGATTTTAGATTAATTGTACATATTTTAATCTTTTTATTTCTCTGTCAAGATTCCAGTGCTGAATATTCAGATGAAAATATTCCCAGCTCTTTGTACTGTTGCAGGAACCATATTCTCCTGCACAAACTATTTTGGTGTGATCTTCACAGGTGGTGTTGGCAAAAATGGATCGACTATAGCTGTGAGTGTTTTGTTTTGCTATTATGTTACTTTCTTTTCTGAGTGCTCTGTAGTTTGCATGATGGTTTATAGAAAACTGATATGCTTTCAAGTGTGTTAATTTAATGTCTGCTTTGAGTGTAAAATCCTCTTTCACCTAGTTTACTAGCTTGAAAAAAGGGGTAAATCTTGTCTAAATGAAAATAGTAGCTTTTGGAATTGAGAAAAGGTTTTAAAAGGATGGATTTGAAATAGGTGAATGATAAAATCACCTCCCATGCTTTGACATTAGTCCTATGTACAGACAAAATGATGGGGTCTAAATTAGCTATTACCACTCAAGAAAGAGATCTTGGGGTCATTGTGGATAGTTCTCTGAAAATATCTGCTCACTGTGCAGTGGCAATCAAAAAAGCTAACCAAAAGTGAGGAACCATTAGGAAAGGGATAGATAAAAAGACAGCGCCCACATCTTGAATACTGTGTGCAGATCTGGTCGCTCCATCTCAAAAAAGATATATTAGAATTGGAAAAGGGGCAGAGAAGGACAGCAAAAATTACTAGGGGTATGGAACAGCTTATGTATGAGGAGAGATGGAAAAAAACCGGGACTTTTCATCTTGGAAAAAAGATGACTAAGGCCTGGTCTACACTACCCCCCCCACTTCGGACTAAGGTACGCAAATTCAGCTACGTTAATAACTGAATTCGAAGTACCTTAGTCCGAACTTACCGCGGGTCCAGACGCGGCAGGAAGGCTCCCCCGTCGATGCCGCGTACTCCGCTCGCCGAGCTGGAGTACCAGCGTCGACGGCGAGCACTTCCGGGATCGATCCGGGGCACATCCGGGATCGATTTATCGCGTCTTAACCAGACGCGATAAATCGATCCCAGAACATCGATTGCCTGCCGCCGGACCCTCCGGTAAGTGTAGACGTACCCTAAGAGGGGATATGGATAGAGGTCTATAAAATTGACTGGTGTGGAGAAAGTGAATAAGGAAGTGTTATTTACTCCTTCACATAACACAAGAACTAGGGGTCACCCAATGAAATTAATAGGCAACAAGTTTAAAACAAACATAAGGAAGTACTTCTTCACACAACACACAATCAACCTGTGGAACTTGTTGGCAGGGGATGTTGTGAAGGCCAAAATTATAACAGGGTTCAAGAAAGAGCTATATAAGTTCATGGAGGATAGGTCCATCAATGGCTATTAGCCAGGATGGTCAGAGTTTGTCTGGCCTGTGTTTGCCAGAAGCTGGGAGTGGATGACAGAGGATGGATCACTCAATGATTGCCTGCTCTGTTAATTCCCTCTGAAGCACCTGGCATTGGCTACTGTTGGAAGACAGGATACTGGGCTAGACAGTCCATTGGTCTGACCCACTATGGCCATTGTTATGTTCTACAAGGTCTTACCTTCTAGAATCCATGAATTTTCCAAACCAAACTCTCTCTGATATGCATGCTTTTTGTTTGGTGCTTTTGCATCTGACAAGAATATGAAAGCTATTGACCTTCCAGAAGAGATGGGATAGTCAAAGTTAACATTCTTGTCCGACTTCTTTCTTAAGGGATTTTTTGATATTTTTTTGGGGGGGGGTTGAAAGGTTTCATGAACTTTTTAGGAGAGTCTGTGTTTTTTGTGTTTGTGCCAGTTGAGTTAGTTGGACTACTCTGTTATATTTTGCTTTTGAGCATTGACATCTTAACAAAAATGTATTATCACCATTATACAGACATACACATGTTTGGGCCCCTGTCATTTAAGAACAGAATCATTTCCTGCTTGTTGTACAAGAGTTAGAAGATAACCACAGCACCATTTTTGCAATTTGAAGCCTTCCCTCCCCTTGCCCCCCCAATACATTTTTGTTTTGTAGCTGAAACTGCATGTTTCCTTCATACAACACACAACTTGTGAGACCTTCAAACCAAAGTCTCCAACCACATTATCAGCTGACACATTTCACCACTCAGTCACATTTCACTACTGGCAGAAGTGAGTTCAGACAGGCACATTTTAATTTAAATAATATGCACACAACACATCTGTTGTTCAATTGTGTGCACTTTTCATTAAGCCAACACTTTCTTCTCCCTCGCTATAGGGAACAAGTGTCCTTTCACCCTTTCTTCATATTGGATCAGTTATCGTATTAGCTGCAATGATCTACAAGAAATCTGCTGTGCAGCTCTTTGAAAAGCATCCTTGCCTATATATACTTACTTTTGGTTTTGTATCTGCTAAAATAACTAACAAATTGGTGGTAAGTGCCTCAGAGTCATTGATTCTTTTCCTTCATCTTTGTTATTGTATAGGATGGTCTTTGTAGTTTCTCTAAGGTCTACCTTCCCCACAACGTCAGTTTCCTGTATTGACTAGCCACACTCTTCCTTCACTGTATTAAAGTGATTTAATGCTGCTGCTGTGTATCCCATGAATCTGTAGTGGTTCTAATTGGTACCTACAACACACATTTTTCTTGAGAATTTGTCATAGCCCATTAAGGAATGAATCAGCAGCATGTAATTTACATTGCAATAATCTTTGGTGACATTTCATTAAAATACTCTATAACCGGGGTCTCAAACATATGGCCCGCAGAGTTATTTGCTGCGGCCTGCAAGCTCCCCGCGGCCCCTGGGTTATTTCCTGCGGCCGCCAATCTCCCCTCACCTGCCGCCCCCCTGCGCGTGCTGCATCCCTGCTCCTCTGCCTACCTCCAGGCACTTCCTGCCGCCAAACAGCTGTTTGGCGGTGCTTAGTGCTTTCCAGGAGGGAGGGGGGAGGAGCGGGGAGCCGTGCGCTCAGGGGAGGAGGCGGGGATTGGGGAAGGGGTCGGAATGGGGCAGGGAGGGGACAGAGTTGGGGTGGGGACTTTGGGGAAGGGGTTGGGGTGGGGACTTTGGGGAAGGGGTGGGAAGGGGCGAGGCTGGGGGCAGCAGTGGGGGTGTCAGTGATGCAGCTGGTAAAATGAGGGTCTGGCTAGAGAATCTTGCCTGTATGCTCGGGGTTCTGCTGATCGCCATATTTGGGGTCGGGAAGGAATTTTCCTCCAGGGTAGATTGGCAGTAGCCCTGGAGGTTTTTCGCCTTCCTCCGCAGCATAGGGCAGGGGTCGCAAGCTGGAAGATTCTCCGCAACTTGAAGTCTTTAGATCACGATCTGGAGACTTCAACAGCAGAGTTAAGGGAAAGTGGGGGGGGGTCAACATTTATGGCCTGCATCATGCGGGAGGTCAGACTAGATGACCATATTGGTCCCTTCTGACCTTAAAGTCTATGAGTCTATGAGCCTTCGGGCCAATGTACTAGTCCTCATGTGGCCCTCATGGTCATTTGAGTTTGAGATCCCTGCTCTATACAGAAGTGTTAATAATCAGCTGAAAACATTGGTTTTGGGATTTGTTTAGACTAGACTACTGTCTCTTTTTTTAATAGGTTGCACATATGACCAAAAGTGAAATGCATCTGCATGATACAGCATTCATAGGTCCAGCACTTTTGTTCTTGGACCAGTACTTTAACAGCTTTATTGATGAATATATTGTACTTTGGATTGCCATGGTAAGTAGGTCATTGTATTTTCTGTTCATCAATGATCTTTTGTGCATCTGCTTGTTCGCTCACGCTCCCCACATGCATACAGAGTTTGTGCCAGTTGTGTACAGATCACACACAGTTTGCACCAATTGTGCACAGATGACTCAGACAAAGAAGCATGGACTTGGGAACCTTCTTGCCTGAATCAGTTTTAAACAGGGTTCAGGCTAACTTGGCTGAAACATGGTTTGGTTGGGCTTATGGACCCCACTCTGTTTAAACACAGTTTTAAAGCCATGTTGAATGAGCAGTACTCGAAGTCCTAGGTTTAGAACCCATTGGGGAGAAATGTGCTGAGATGTATTTTTGCAGGAATGTAATTTCCACACTTTGGAGTGCCCCACAGCAAAAGCTCTATAACACACAAACCCACAGGTGGAATTCCTGAAATTCATGTAGTATCAGAGCAATGATAGCTACCAGGACGAGTCTCACAGAGGAGGAAGTCTTGGCTATAGAGCCATGTCTCTTCCTGATTAGAGCATTGAAAACCAAACCAAGTTCAGGTCAGGCTGCCACTTTCTAGACAGCCATTCTAAAGCATGCTGTGCAGGTATAACATGATGACAGTTGCTTAATCCTGTGAGCAGTTGGGAACTTCTTTCTGTACTAGCTACAAGTGGTGGAAAAGCCCAGCTATTAAGGAATTACAGTACATTCACTTCATGCTCACTGGGGCATGTGTTTTAGTTGGGAGCTTGGTATGTAATAAAGGTTCAACGTGCATAAATTACAGTGCTGAAACTTGATCATTCCCATTACAATGAATCACTTTAAAATACATTCAAATACAGGGTTGTATAAATTTTGTCCCAAAGTAAGATCAGAATTCTACACTTGAAATCATTAATATCCACAGCTCATGGGGCATCTTACAAAAGCTTTCTACAGTCACTGTCTTTTTTTTTTTTTTTTTTTTATTTATTGAAATGTAGATTTAAATTCTAGGCTGAAAAATTAAGAAAGCTTGGTGCACTAATAAACCTTTAGTGGAGGAAGAGAAGGACTCAAGAGAGCAGTCCTTGATGCTTTTAGAGAGACTGTGGTAACATGAAGGATAGATGAAACATGGTACATTCATGTCCAGTATAGATAGATCTAACACATGCCATTTTTCCCTTTGCAGATCTTTTCCCTCTTTGATTTGCTTCGCTACTGCATCAGCGTGTGCAATCAGATTGCTTCCCATCTACGCATCCATGTATTCAGAATCAAGGTCTCTTCCACACATTCTAATCACCATTAGTGACTGGGTGGTTGCTGTGATGAGAAATACAAAACAAGTGTTTTCTATAGGGAGGAATATGAACATATTTAGGAGACTAAGGCAAAAGGAGCAGATAAGAACAAATTTAATTTATAATAATCAACGTTGTATAACTTTTATTCTTTGTTACTGGTAACACTCCTTAACTAGTCTTTGCCTCTGAGAGAGTGAATTCCAAGTACTCTCCAGTCAAACATCATGTAGTCAACTCTACTGGTTCTGTGCCCAGGAAAGCATGCAGGAAGTAATGCTTTGTCTTTGTAATTACCTTGAATACAGAATAAACTATCTGTGGTGAATGGATCCCTAACAACTGAAATTTCTAATGTAGTATATTTACAAACAGCAAAAAATGTGCTTTATAATTTTAATATTTCATCATCTTAGTGAAATTCTTTAGTGTCCACTTGAAATTTCTTTTACTAAAGAGCTGAGCTTGTAAAACAGAGATATCCCACTAGCTTGTGTGACTGAAATAGCTGAAGGGACTTTCAGTCCAGATTGAGGTGGTTCATTTGCTTACATATACTGTTCAACAGTATATTTTAGTGGGGCCGTGTCGGAGAAGGGCGTGACTATCAGCATGCAATATAGTGCGGTGTCTTTGTAAATTAATTAATTTTTTTTTTAAATAAAAAAAAACTAACTTCACAATTTTCTTCAGTGGAAACACTTTAAAAGCAAATTTTACTGTTACTTTTTTACGTATAGAATTTAAGCAAAAATTTCTTTCTGCTCTTTAATAAATAAGGAAATTCTAAGAGCTACAATTGTCTTTCCATGTGTGTCAGCTGCTTTGTCACACTGGGTTAAGTATTTGGTCTGGTGAAGCAAAATCTTGTGTGCTGTTTAAAGAGACTTTTATAATGCTTCATGTGTCTACAGTGCCTGTCATCCAAGCATCTCAAAGCACTTTCTTTGCTAATTAACAAAGCCTTACAGCCCAGCTCCCAAAGCCATAGACATATTATGCCCATTTTATGCGTGGTAAATTGAGGCACAAGGAATCTAAATAACTTCCCAATAGTTCATATTGGGTCCGGAGTAGAACTACTAGAGTCTGGATTCTACTTGTCTTCTCTAAGTGACAAGCCCTACGGCCCCCTTTTAGGTATTAGGAGTTGCACAATCTCAATGTGTCAAATATTTCTCCAGGAATCTCTTCCCGTATGATTGCTCCATCAGAAGTCACATGCTGATCTAAGGGTGTATGTGCTGATGCAGAATTCCAGGACCAAAGCAAGATGTAACCTACTGAAATCTATCTAAACTGAATACTTGCAACAGATGAGCAGGAGTGTATCTTGCCAGTTAAATACTAAAATGAAAGGTAAAAGCCACTCAAAGGTACAGTTGCACTGACTAGCCCATGAGTGGGCTCAGC
Organism: Terrapene triunguis; assembly: GCF_002925995.2. Classification (NCBI taxonomy): domain Eukaryota; kingdom Metazoa; phylum Chordata; order Testudines; family Emydidae; genus Terrapene; species Terrapene triunguis. Next base: position 481,987 of record NW_020664542.1, on the reverse strand, counting down.
TCAGAGCCACACCAGTGCATACAGTGAGCTGCAGGTTACTAGCAATGGCACAGAAGACAGTGATCAAGATAGGAAATTTAAAGTGCTGCTTATCAGCTGAAGTCCCGAAGCCTTAAAATTCCTAGTCTAACTATTTCAGAGACCACTGCTCCCAGTCTGATCCACTGCACCATGTGTCGGTCTGGAACAATTAATCTAAATGTCCCAAGGATGAGGCTTGAGGGAGCCAACATGAGGTCTTCACTTCTGGAAATACATCTAAACTAAAGCCTGTTCAGGAAATGCTATAAGATGCACCTTTTCCCAGGCTTTTCACTAACTGGTAGCTCCAGTACCCCTAGTGTTCACTTTAGGAGGAAGATTTCCCATTTCTGCTTGTAAAGTTTCAGCAGGTGCTGCGGGAAGCTTGCTCCTTATACTTGAGAAATGTTACTGCTCATAAAGTACATCTAGTCACTGTGTATATAGGTGCTGTATAAATTGCCTGTAATAAATGAACTTTGCCCTTATGCATTATGATACTGTCTCTATTTATGTGATTGCAGATTATTATAGACATATGGATCGAAGGCTGTGGAATTAATTGAGAAACTGAATGAGATTTCTCAGTAAAGTGTATCATACTTCATAAGGCCAAAGAGACAGCAAGTTGCAAGTTCAACCTTAAACTTTGCCCTTTCTGATGTAGAGTACGAGCAAGCACTGGATGCAGCACTTTTACAGAACTCTCTCTTGCATGTAGAACTTCCTGGAACGCATCACCACGAGTACAAACCTCAGTATCTTGAAAACAAAATGTGACATAAGCTGCTTTGAACTAGCTTTCCCCTAAAAACCACACTGCCAGGCAGAAAATTTCCCCTCCACCTGGGGGCCAATGAAACGAAAACATTGGTTTTTTTTTTTTTTTGTTTGTTTTTTTTTTTTTTAAATTTATAAGATGGCTCAGACTTATGGCAAGGAGTGTGATACAGAGACAGTTTGTCTATAGCCAGTACATATATAGACCCTGTTTCTGTTGTATCTAAGCACCTAAAAATCTTTAATGAATTTTTTTTCTCACAATGCCCCTGAGAGGTAGGGCAGTGCACTTATCTCCATTTTACAGGTCGGGGACTGAGGCACAGGGGAGGATAAGGCCCAGATACTCAAAGGCATTGAGGAGCCTAATTCCCATTGAAATCACTGGGAGTTAAGCACCTAAATGCCTTTCAGGATCTAGAGAGACAAGGTGGGTGAGCTAATACCTTTTATTGGACCAACTTCTTTGGGCGAGAGAGACAAGCTCTGGAGCTACACCGAGCTCTTCTTCAGGTCTGGGAAAGACAGCTAACTACAAGGTGGAACAGACTGTTTAGCATAAGTCATTAACACATATTGTAAGAGACCATTCAAGGTGAAGTGGCCTGTTAACACCTCTTCAGCTAGAGGAAGGACCAAAAAAGAAAAAGGGGGGGGGGAAAAAAAGGGGGGGAGGTGGTTAATGAATTACTGATTGTTGTAATAAACCATAAACCCAGTGTCTGTATAAAGACCATGATTTTTAGTGTCTAACAGTTATGAATTTAAGCTCATCTGGGTCTGGTTCCCCACTGCATACGGAGTCAAATTCAACTCAAGCCTTAATCTTCAAAGTCTCTCCTCCTCTGATTAAGATTTGCCATAATAACTCTGCTTCTCAGGGGCAATATCAACATTATAGGTTAGATTTACAGGTGCTGAGGACAGAGCCTGACAGAGTCATAGATGGCCCATGACTGGAGTTCACTCCCACAAGAGAACGGAGTGACCAAAGTCTTACCACCTTCAGAAGGAATTATTAGCTCCACCTCTTCACCACCACCAAGACAGGAAAGAGGAGGGGAAAAAAACCCTCTAAGAGCTCTTGAGAATGGAGAGACAACCCAACGAGAGCTGTTGGCCTTCTGTAATTCTTAAAGCATTCAAGATTACCACAGTGTAGACAGAGTAAAGATTCAACCTAGAATCCTAAACTGCCCAACCCTGTCAGGCTATAAAGTGGGTATATAAGGGTATACACACACCCTAAAACTAGTGCTTACAACTATTGCCAGTACCCTAGCAATCAAGCCCACAAATACAAAAATGAACATCATTCAGATAGCTTATGCAAATGAAACATTTTGAGGGTGGTAACCACTGGGGGGCACCAGAGATTTTCATTTACACTGAGGTGGTAGGAGAGAGAACTATCAACTAGGGCATCCACCATGTGTGCGCCAAAGCTCTCACTAATGCCAAGCTCGCTGTTTAGCTGGCCTCTGTGCAGCAGATGGCCCCTTGATACCGCCAAGGTCATGAGGAGACTGCTGCGCCATTCAGCCTGCACATCAATATGTGGCACAGTGGGCTTGACAAAGGTTTAGCAGCTATGCAGCCCAAGAGCCAGCACTGGGCTAAGAAGGGAAGAGGGGCACTGTCATATGGTTTAAGGCCAGAAGGGATCACCAGATAAATTAATGGAGATATCTTATCTCCTAGAACTGGAAGGGACCTTGAAAAAGTCATTGAGTCCAGCCCCCTGCCTTCACTAGCAGGACCAAGTACTGATTTTGCCCCAGATCCCTAAGTGGCCCCCTCAAGGATTGAACTCACAACGCTGGGTTTAGCAGGCCAATGCTCAAACCACTGAGCTATCCCTCCCCCCCTGATCATCCCGTCTGACCTGCACATCACAAGCTCCCAGCCCCATCCAGGGCTTGCACACTAAAAGCCAACAATTGAAATGAAACCAAAGTATTACAATCATCTCCATGGCAGCACCTGGAGACAGTTCTCTCTGATGCTAGAAAGAGCGGACAGACGGCAATTGCATCCAAGAGATCAGCTATCAGAAAGAGGAACAGCCCCATGGGAATGGGAGAGACTGAGCATTATCACGGGTAAGTAAAAAGAGAACCATTAGGAGATCGAGTTTTGCTATTAAAGCAAGGCTTCACTGTATGTTACATCAGAACACTGTATATTCCCTGTCCCCCAAACCCAGTGCAGCACATAAAAAAAAAAATGCATTTTATATGGTAAGTCCTAAGAAATTTAGCACTCTGTTTCAGATTTTTTTTGTCCTTAATGTTCTTTCTTACTGGATAACACAGACTCTTCAAACTTCCCATATAGTTAAAACTCATGGAAATCTGCATTTGAAGAAATCTTCTTAGGTTTAATGATCATTCCTTGCAGTTATTCTTCATAACTTTCTTCAGCAGTTGCAGAGAACTACACCTTCAGAGAACTGCACAATGAGCTATCCTCAAAATGGCTGCCACCTCCCTTTTTCTCTCTCTACTGCCTGACAGAACCTCAACATGAAATGGGAAGATTTGGAGAGAAGGGCAGGTGACAGGCAAGGATGTCAAATGTGGGTAGCCCAATGTGTAGCAAAGCACGGGATGGACTAAGGTCTAAGGTAACTGCCTGACAGCAGAGGGTCACCATCTTCTCTACGGACAGGGGTAGTCAATAGGCAGATCGTGGGCCGAATCTGGACCTCCAGATGCTTTTGAATGGTTTGAAATCTTTTTATTTAATTCTCATTAGTGGGGGTTTTTTTTATTATTTTCTCTGGAGTCTGTACCTTGACCAAGAAATTTGGACCTTGACAAAAAATATTTGACTACCCCATTGCTTCACTCTCACTGGGAAAAATGGGAGGTGGTGGCCATTTTGAAAAAGGGCAATTCTTCCTGGAGTTTCTCTGAAGAAGATTTCACATGCCAGTCTTTGCTAACAGGTAAACTTATGAAAAATAATGGTGGCAAAAAGAACCATTAATCCTAAATAGTTATTTTCTGAAAACTACCCATTCCATCAGCTCTACACAACAGGGAGAGTCTTTGGGGCAGAGAGAGAGAGGAGCACAATCGGGTCCCGGTCCAGGACTGGGAATCCTATGTACTACTGTAATACACCTAATAAATAGCGTACACACCTAGCACAATGGGGTCATGTTCCATGAGAGACTCCCAGGCACTACAAATAACAAAGGCTAATATCTTTGGTAACACATAACACACATCCGGGCAAGCTCTAGGGTCTAAAGGCGGCAGTCATTTGAGGAATCATGGAGTAAAGTGAAAAAACTGTATGTATTTTGGGAAAGAGTTCAGCAAGCGCTCTCATCTGGGCAACCATCCCAACACTTGCAGGAGTGAACTGTCGGGCTTTATCCATATATTTCCCGCCCCTCTGGGGCCAGTCAAAACTGCAGGCAGTACCAGTTTGGACTCTGGCTCTATGCTCCCTGTAAGAATGCGCTAAAGAAAGGGGAGAGATGAGCAGGCATAATTAAGCTCAATGCAGCCTCTGTAAGATGAACTGGAAAATAGTTTTAAAATTCAGCATCCAGAACAAGAAAGAAGAGTACAGCTTTTCAGGAACGCATGCACCACTGAATGTTAACAATGCTGTCTCCCTTCTCTGAGCTGCCGATTTTCCACGTCTAGCGCACATCCCCTACAGCCTCTCGAAACGGAGCTAGTGCAAACAAGCAACTTCACGCCAAACCCCAGTTTGCACTCCTTCATACGGTCTATTTTGGGCCTACTGTTCTCATCAACGCCTAAGCCAACAGGTGACTTTCAGGAAGTCTCATCAAAATCTGCAGTCTCATTTTTAGCTCATGTAAGTCTGGAACAATGAAGCCGTTCGCTATAAAAAGAATATGAAACCACCTTATTAATGGGAGCCCTTCAGGAATATACATTGCCTAGAATGTCTCTCAGTTAGAAAATTTAGATTTTTTTTTTTAATAATTAAAAATATTTCTTACTGATACATTTTATCTTAACAATTATTCTACATTCTTAGCCATTATACAGCAAGCAGACAATCCCGCCTCGATTTCACTCGATTTCTATGTAAGGTCCGTGATTGTCTTCCAATAGGAACTCATTACGGGGCCACATGCTGCCCTTTGGCTAAGAACTGCAGCTTGGTCCATGGTGTCAGTTGGCCTGGATAAAAAAATCACATCCATGTTTGCTAGCGATGTAGAAGAGAGGCTTCCAGTGCAATCATGCCCTGAGAAAGAAGAGACTGGGAAGAAAATGGCATCCTGTGTTGACCAGGCATCTCATTATTCACAGGAAAAGGGGCAAGGTTCCAGAGATGCTCAGAGCCAGCAAAGCAAAGGGCGCTCTGCCTTTGAGTGAGATGCTGACCCAGTCTGGACAGAATATTGCTGCAGAAAGATATCCGCCCAAGCCCAGCCAGGCTCCCCTCTTTCAGAACAGTACTTCAGGAATTTCTCCTTTGTTTCTTTTTTTGTTCTTGATATTCAGTTACTTTCTGCTGGAAATACCCTGTAGAAAACAAAAGCTGGATCAGTCATACACTACATTGGAGTTTCATCAACAATTGACAGGTTTCAGAGTGGTAGAGATCATTGGCTGGTTTCTGTTTTATAACAACATGCTACGGAAGCGCAGCAGAAGCAGAGATTAGCCCAACAAACTCCATAAGAACCAGCGATCAAAGCAAAGACCCTGAAGATGGACCGGGGAGATGGAGCTATGGCCATATTCTCCATATACATTTTTATAGTACACCAATCGCCATGGGGTTTAGGTGCTGAGAAGGCAGAGAGACAGGGATGGAAGAGGGGTTGGTGGAATCTCTCTAATAGCAGGAATAAAATCTAACGGTTCCTGTCAATTTGCATCAGAGGGCACCAGAGCAGCAGCACTGGCTCCAAATCTACCTGCACCTTGAGCAACGATGGGCTGAAGCTGAACCAGCAGTGCAAGCATCACAAATATCGGGGATAAAATGGTACCGGATCCAAACTGAAGGGGATGGGGGAGCGCACTGAGAGAGTGCAGGGGGCTCAGAGGTGCAGCTAGCTCAGTAACTGTGAGACATTGTTGAAATTCTTCTTGAAAGTGGCAATAATAGTAATACTACTACCCAGGTCTTATACAGCCCATTTTCAGATAGGTAAACTGAGGCGCGGAGTGGTGATTTGCCCAAGATCAGCCAGAAATCCAGTGGCAGGGCTAGGAATTAGAATGAAGCTCTCCTGCGGCGCATACCAGTGCTCCATCTACTAGGCCATACTGCATTATTTACAGCCCTTACGTGAGGTGTGTGTGTGTGTCAGGGAATACACTGTAGGGAAGAGAATAAGCAAGGAGAGCTTTGCACTAGTGCTTTCCTCCTTGCCCTTTGACTGTTTTCAATACAAATGCAGGCTGAGTTCTGGAGTCTGCAATTACCTCCTCCATCCAGGGGCTGCAGTGATGAAAGAGACTATTGCAACCGATACACGTGCCTCTGCTGGTGCATTGCAGGCAGAAGTTATTGGAGAGACTGACTATCACTGCCTGTACCATCTTCTCTAACAGCATCTCCCTTCCCCGGTTGTTTTCAGGAGCAGTCACACAAAAACATTTGCATCTCATTTGCACAAGCAAATATGCAAATGAGTCCTGCTCCCGCTAGCTCAAAGAAACCAAAGAGTGGCCTCCAGGGATCCTGCTGCTTCCTGAATGCCAGGGCAGTAACAGGGAGCAGGGAAGAGGGAGGAGATGGGGCAATTTACCTTCTTGGGTTATCCTGCTCCTTTCCGCTTCCTGGATAAAGAGGGAAAACATCTGAGTCCTCACAAATCTTTTCACAAACTTGCGGCAGGACCTGGAGGTGATGGCTTTGCAGAACGCCTTCTCCTGAAAGGAGCCCTGGCCACTCTTACTCCACTTGAGGTGCAATGTATAATGGCCAACGGTTTTGACGAAGAATTGCACGAAGGTGTTGGAGACGTGGGTGTTCACTTGTTCAGACGCTGAAAAGGGAATAGAAGACACACGGTTTGGGCATGGGGGCTGATATTCACACGATCCCCATTAACTCAGGACGTGGGCACCTCACAATCTGAATGTATTTACACTCACAACCCTTCTGTGAGGCAGGTAAGGGCTATCATGAGGGAACAAAGGGTCAGATCCTCAGAAGTATTTACGCTCCAAATTTCCTTAAAGGATTTGGGCCGAAATGACACACCCAATGATCACCCAGTCTGTGGTGGGGCAGGAACTTGAAACCAGGTCTCCTGAGTCCCAGGCTAGTGCTCTGACCACTGGGCCATCCCACCTCTCGTCTCTTCTCTGTGCCACAGTCTGGGGCATTCCAAAGACAACCCCCCTGCTTTTCCATTCAAAAGCAGCTGTAACACCTGAATTGTGCTAAGTTGTGTGACGCCAAACCCAGTCATGGCATGGGAGAAAAGCCAGGAGGTCCCATTCGCTAAGGAGCCGGCAGGAGTATAAACTGAACCATTGTTCAATCCCAATGTTGTATTCAATTGCCCCAGTCCAATGGATAATTACTGCCACCAAACTTTGACAGAACAAGGAGTAATGATCTCAAGTTGCAGAGGGGGAGGTTTAGGTTGGATATTAGGAAAAACTTTTTCGCTAGGAGGGTGGTGAAGCACTGGAATGGGTTACCTAGGGAGGTGGTGGAATCTCCTTCCTTAGAGGTTTTTAAGGTCAGGCTTGACGAAGCCCTGGTTGGGATGATTTAGTTGGGGATTGGTCCTGCTTTGAGCAGGGGGTTGGACTAGATGACCTCCTGAGGTCCCTTCCAACCCTGATATTCTATGATTCTTATAACACTTTGCTTCCAAGGAACTCCGAGCACTGTATACACATTCAAGGAATTGTGTCTACCACCTTAAAATGTGAAGTACACCAGCCTGCGAGATGCTAGATGGATGGCCTCATTGCACGCTGACCTAATTCACATGTTGTGTTCATGTCAGAAGCAATTGCCATCTCCTTCACACACTAAAATCCAATTTCTTGGTGTTAAATCATTAAAGAGTTGTAACAGCCACTAGTACATGGTACTGCCCTTCACAGGCTGTTCTGGATAGAGGACTCCCCCTGCTGTATTAGCATGTATACTCTGTAGTGGCAGAAGGGAGTCTAGCTGTCCAGATGTCCCAGATCCAGATTTCACTGAGGGATATTCAGGGTCACTGGCTTTCTGTTTTGTCCAGATGAAGCTATCAAGAGCCTTCTGGATTTTTTGCACCCCTCCCTACTGATGGATTATTTCTCCTCCCTGACTGGTCTTCACAATCCTACATGGTTGTGGAATTTAGGGAGGAAGATGCTCTACAGCAGCACTATGAGAATTGGCAGGCGATGGTACTGTTCTGAAAATGACTCGGGAAAAATCCCACGTTTATTGTGTTCCAAAGATTCCAGATCCCATGTGCTCGCACGACAGCTAGAAAGGCTGTGGGGTTTTTAAAATCTCTATATAACAGCCAGCCCTGCAAACTCAGCCTGGCATTTGAGTCTCACACTGGGCTCTGTCCATTTCGCCCATCACCACCAATAATGAAGACTGGAATTTAGTAATGTCTACTAGAATCCAGCTCTTTCTCCCAGAGCTGCACTGGCTCTGCGGGGCTAACAACAAAAAGGATCTATTTTTGTCAATGAAGTCAGCAGGTCCATCGCTGCTGCACACAGAAAGAAGGTGCTATAACCACAGGGGCTTTTCTGACCACAACTGCACTTAAGTATCTATGCAGAGCAGAAACAATGTACTATGCCTGTTCGCTGGGGATGGGGAATAAAGCAGAGCACTTCCCAACCTGCAGACACAGCAGCGCTGAAATGCAGGTGAAATGCAGCCACCTCTGGGGTGGGGAGCTGCAGCTAATCAGAGCATATCACATTGAACAACAGGTGGGGCAGAAGGGGTGGGGGAAGCAAAAGGCTGGGTAAGGACCACAAAGTAAACCCCAATCATAGCTCAGTGCCTTGGGATCCTTGACAGTTCCAAGCTGGTCTTTTGAGCGTTGTATTGCAGACACACTGGGGCAGATCCTGAGCTGGCGGGAGATGTCACAGCTCCACTGAAGTCAATGTCGAGAGGAAGCCAATGGAGTGATGACAGTTTTACACCAGCTGAGGACTTGCCCCACACTCCATAAGCTGCACAAACCTCAGTCTCTTTCTACCTCTGAAGCGGGAAGGGCTGAGGTGTCCCTGCAGAAGCTGAGCACCTGGAACCCAGGGACCATATCTATTCCAGTCCAGTTGCTTAGACCACTTAGCTACTCTCTCTGCATGCATGTGAGTCCAAAGCATACACAGCCCTAGAGATGGGTTGGCTGGAGCTGAGAGGGCAGTGTAGGAAATTGGGTCCCGGGTTCTTAGCCCACTAGCCCCAGGATGGCTGGTTAGCCCGGGACACCGGCAGTCTTTGTGGGGCATTCACAGATACTCCACCGTGCGCACCCCAAAGAAAGAACTCTCTGCCTACTCTGTATGTTGTTGTTGCTGTTGTGCGTCTTCAAAGAAGTCAGCATCTCGGTCTGCAGCTTGGCCGGTAAGATGTCTCTTTCGTCGCCAACCTGAAAGAGGATGGACCGATGTTAGCACCACCCCAGCTCTTGCAAACCAGGGACGCCTGAGACGGTAGCTTTTACTGGGAAGAAGGTTTTGAAGCGTGAGAGAGGATTCTAGCTCGCCGAACCACTTTCTGAGCATACCTTCAGGCCCAAAGCATCTTGGAATGAACACATCTTCTCCCACCAGATCCCCTGTGACCCATTCTTTAATGCAGCAGTGCAGTCTGCATTACCATAGTCTCAGTGGGGCTCATTAGCTACCGCCAGAAGCCATCGCCTATCAATTTTTATCCCAAAGGATGTTGGAGAGAGACAGTGTGCTATGTAAGCTCGGCCAAGAGGCCCTGCCCCCCTAAGCCTGCAGAGTGCAAATAAATGACAGGTGGGAAGGAGTGAGTGACAGCTACTGAAAACCCAGGATTAAGGAACCTGCAGCGGCTCAGCGATACTGGTCAAGTGACGAACAAGAACATTTCAAGCGCCCGCGTCTGGCGACGGCATGGGGGATAGTCTGCATTGTACCAGGGACACCTACCGATCTTAAGAACTTCCCTTCGCACAAGTCAACCAGCAGCACCTAAAACCAACAGACAGGACCCAGCGTTAGCCAGGCTGCATTGTAAGGCTGCTTCTGAGCGGCAGCGATTTAAGAGAATGTATTTTGAGATCAGTCTTCTGTGCCCCAAGTCCATTTGAAAAGCTTTGAGCTGCACCTGATGACGAACTGCTCTAGGACACTGCAATGGAAAGGGCTCCTCCAAACTTCCTGCCTGGTGAAAGAGGCAGCAGTGCCTGGCCTGGGGGGATGAATGGACCCGGGACATGGAAAGGAGATTTGGAGCCTCTCTCCTCTAGAATCAGTCACTGGGTCCAATCCAGCCCAGACTGAAAGTGGTTCCCATCCAGTGTCTCTTGGGAAGCCCACATGAAATGAGTTTAGGAGTCTCAGCCCACATCCCCATGGGGAGAGGGCCACAGCCCCACAGCTGCCCCATTGTTAGTGCTTCCAGCAGAAGGCCAAAGAGCGAACCGGCGTGGAAAATCTGGCAGTGTCTACACTAGTTTTCTAAGATGCGTGCTCACCTCCCATGAGCTATGAGCAGTGAGACACTCAGGGCAATGTTGACTACAGGGTGAGCCAAGGGCAAGGCATGCCCCCTCTGCCCCAGGGGATCCGGGCTGAGGTCCTTGCCCAGCTAGTGGGTAGGTGATATCAGCATCCCATCTGGCCTCGGGAACAGCTTGGGTGTTACCCTAGGAGCAGGCTGGAGTCCGCTCTTGTTTCCTTCTGGGCCTTTCTCCTCCTGAGGCTGGGATGGAGACAAAATCAGGGCCTGCTACCAGGGCTGGATTTCCAATTGGGCACAGTAGGCATGTGCCTAGGGGCCCCTGCATTCTAGGGGTGCCATGCCTCTCTAAAACTGTGTGCAACACAAAGGTCAGCTGTAGGCGGGGGGGGGGGGAAGGGCGCTGAAGATGCTGTGCCTAGGGGTGCGCAAGTTGTAAATCCGTCCCTGCCTGCTGCCGCATGGAGATAACAATCAAGGGGCACGAACTGGCAAACATTCATTTTCAAGCCCATCTGCTGCCCCGGCACAGAGACCCCTCAGACAGTACCTCCTCCATCGGCTGATCGAGAACCTGCTCTAGGCAACGCTTCTGGACTCCAACCATGAAGGGTGTGGGGCAACAGACGGTATCTATCAGGCATTCCGGAACCACGGGGATGTAGGTGTGCGCCCAGGAGAAGGGGTAGAGAAGAGCTGCCACGGCATGGATGCACTGGGACAGGACGCTGCCGAATAAATAAGGGTTCTGATTACTAACTGGATTTGGCAAGTAGCTGGCCAGCATGTTAGGCCTTGGGTGAGATTTTCAAGGGCACCTGAGTGGCACAGGAGCCAAAGTCTAAGTGACTTCCAAGGAGAGACAGGCTCCTAAACAGGTGGGTGCTGTTTTTCATAGGTTATAAAGCCAGAAGGGACCATTGTGATCATCTGGTCTGACCTCCTGCTGCATAGCATCGGCCAGAGATCACCCCTGAACTTATTCCTGTTCCAACGAGAGCAGATCTTTTAGAAAAACATCCCATCTTGATTTAAAATTTGCCAGTGATGGAGAACCCACCATGGCCTTTGGTAAACTGTTCCCATGATTCATAATCCTCGCTGTTAAAAAGTTTGAACCTTACTCCTATTCTGAATTTGTCTTGCTTCAATTTCCAGCCATTGGATCTTGTCTCTTAGATTGAAGAACCCAGTATCAAAGTTTTGGTTTCCCTTATAGATATTGCTCAAGACTGATCAAATCACCCCTTCACCTTCTCTTGGTTAAGCTAAATAGATTGAGCTCCCGGAGCTCAATTCTACCCCCATCTATGTCGGCTGTTTTTGGGAAATCTCCCTCCCCTTAGCACATGGCAGTGTTGCCAACTCTCAGGATTTCATCACAAATCAATATTTGATGTTCTTCTTAGATCCCCAGCTCCTGGAGTCAGGTGATTACATCAGAATCTCAGCTTTCTTTAATTAAAATATCTAAAGAAAAGTAAGTTTTTAGCTCTGTGGTTGCGGATAAAAGTTTGAATACATGCCCCTAAGGGCTCAAAAACCAGAAGAAAAAGCCCCCAAATATATATTTTTTTAAAATCTCATTATTTTTAACCCAATCTCACAATTTTGGGGGCCAAAGCCTCACAGGTTTTAAACCCTTGGAGTTGGCCATGCTGCACTGCTGCTCCACCAATGCTCTGAGTGGCAGGGCACCACTATCAGTGGTGCCTCCAGATTTGCCTTTTTGGTACAAAAAGTTTCCCCAACTAGAAAACAATAAATTGAGTTTCAGACTAAACTCCCCTAGAGAGAAGAGGAAACCCCCTGCCTTCAGCTGGGGACCCAACAAGCTAGACGGCCATCGGCCCACACAACTAGCCTTCCCCTACCCCTCAGCACAAGCTGCAGTTTGGCTTTGCCTCTTCGGAGGGTCATAAACCTCATTCTCTTTCACTCTAACACAAAACCCTAACTGTGACCTCGGCAGAGTTAAGGCAAAATAACCTCTCCAATGCAGGGAATGGGGGACAGTCATATGTGCTGATCAGCTGACACAAATGCTATTAAGGTTCTGAGTTAATAATAATCATACCTAGCTCTTTTCATCAGTAGCTCTCAAAGGAGGACAGGCTCATTATCCCCATTTTGCAGATGGGGAAACTGAGGCTCGGGAGGGAGCATGACTTGCCCCGGGTCACCCAGCAGGTCGGCAGCAGAGCTGGGAACAGAACCCAAGTCTCCCGAGTCCTGGTCTGGTGCTCTACCCGCACAGCGTGAGTCTGAGGAGGCTGGGGTATGAATTGCTTTTCGGTATATGTTGGAAGTGGAAGCCTCGGGGAGTGCTGGAGTGCGATATTGACAGCATTGTGGGCAATAGGATGGTTGAAAGGAGTGCACAAGTCTTCCCCCTTTGCTCCTTATTTCAATGCTTTTAAGGCTTAATCCTCACTAGACATAGTTATTGTTTGCTAATTTTATAGAGAGGATCCTTCCGCAGGTCAGTATGTGTATTTTTCTTCCTAGGGACTGAAGAGTGAAAGTCTCTGGTGGCTGGGATCAAATCAGAGACATCCTTCCTGCTGATGAGTTGGATCAACGAAATCCGAGAGGGAGAGGAGAGATTTGCGTCGACTGGCTGTCTAACGAGGAGTGAGCATAACCTTTACGCTCTGCTGATGTTAGTGTGAGAGGGGGACTTTCCTGGCTACCTGCCTCCCTGGGCTTGTCAGCGTAGTGAGAATTAACCCTTTGGGCTCAATTGGGAACAGACTCCATCTGTCTTGTTATTCCATCATACATAATAATACCACCTCGTTCTTATCTAGCACTGTTCATCCACAGAGCACTCTGCAAAGGAGGTCAGGGGCATCATCCCCATTTTACAGATGGGGAAACTGAGGCACAGAATGAACTGCAACTCGGCCAAGGCCATGCAGCAGGCCAGTGGCAGAGCCAGGGATAGAACTCAGTCTCCTGAGTCCCAGACCAGTGCTCTGTCCACTAGATCAGACTTCCATGCCTCATGAACTGTCGGAGGTCAGTGACCCTTCGCTTGCTCAGACTCCTCAGGGTCTGCTCTCAGAGTGGAAGGTTCTTGGCTTCTCTCTCCTCCCCTGCACCTGGAATTAATTTATTCTGATTTTATCTCCTGAACTAGATGGGGCACAAAAAATTAATCACCACTCACTGCATTGTGGGGATGGGGAGGGTGCCCTCAGCCAGCCCCAACTACACCCAGCCTGGGACCGAGATCCACAGAGTAGTGGACTTCAGGACACATCATTCAACACTTGATTCTGCCCCCTTATGAACGGGGAGTGGAACTGAGGGCACCTGCAGGCTGCATTCCAGGGCTGGGCGAGCTGCATGTGACCTGTACTCATGAGCTGAGAGAATCATAGAATCATAGGATTGGAAAGGACCTGGAGAGGTAATTTAGTCCAGTCCCCTGCACTCATGGCAGGACTAGGGGTACGTCTGTTCAATGTATAGGGGATCAATTTATCGCGTCTCATCTAGACGCGATAAATCGATCCCCGAATCGACGCCTGTACTGCACCTGGGCAGGAGGAGTAAGCGGAGTTGACGGGGGAGCCGCGGCGGTCAACTCGCCGCCATGAGGACGGCCAGGTAAGTCGAACTAAGATATTTCGACTTCAGCTACGTGAATAGCGTAGCTGAAGTTGCGTATCTTAGTTCGAACCCCCCCGCTAGTGCAGCCCAGGCCTAAGTATTATCTAGACCATCCCTGACAGGTGTTTGTCCAACCTGCTCTTACAAATCTCCAATGATGGAGATTCTACAACCTCCTGAGGCAATTTATTCCAGTGCTTAACCACCCTGACAGGAATTTTTTCCTAATGTCCAACCTAAACCTCCCTTGCTGCAATTTAAGCCCATTGCTTCTTGTCCTAGCCTGAGCGGTTAAGAAGAACAATTCTTCTCCCTCCTCCTTGTAACAACCTTTTATGTGCTTGAAAACTGTTATCATGTCCCCTCTCAGTCTTCTCTTTGCCAGACTAAACAAACCCAATTTTTTCAATCTTCCCTCATAGGTCATGTTTTCTAGACCTTTAATCATCTCTGGACTCTCTCCAATTTGTCCACATCCTTCCTGAAATGTGGCACCAAGAGCTGGACACAATACTCCCGTTGAGGCCTAATCAGCGCAGAGTAGAGTGGAAGAATTACTTGTAGCTCTCAGAACTAGCTCGCTGGTTAAATGCAGGGGGCTCACCTGAGCTCCTCTGCCACGAAGATAATCCGTCGCTCCAGAACCGCAGAGGCGAAGAGCCAAAGGATGTTCTCTGGACTGAGATGCTGCAGAAGGGCCTGAAACTCCACGTGTTCCAGCCAGGAGTCCAGGGGCCGCGTGAGTTCGATGAGCTGTTGAGAAGGAGGGGACATGAGTGAGCTAACAAATCACTAATTCATTCTATTAAAAGCATGGTGCAGAAGGTTTCAGACATGCTGGGCTGGGCCCTGCCTGCTTCCATATGGCGGAGAAAGGAGGCAGGAAGGGTGTGTCATGAGTGCGGGGGTGTGTCATGAGAGATCTTTGCAATATTACAATTAGTTAAGATTACTTTTTGGTAGTGCCCAGCACTGTCCTGCCCAGAGTTCACCGATCTAACAGACCAAGAGTGGGGGAAACTGGTGCACCAAATAAGGAGCGTGGCCGAGGCAATAAGCGGCCCTACTTGACTGTGTCCTCCCTGGGGTTGTGCCTCGATGCAAACCCCTAGCACAGATGGGCACAGCCGCTGTTTACTGGTGGAGATAACTCCGGCTTGACAGCAGGATAAGATCGCGACAGGCAAGACAAAGCTTTCCTGGTGTGCACCATACAGCTATGCCACAGGCTAGAATCGGCACAAGGCCCCAGCGGGGACCAGTCCTCCACTTCAAAGCTGCTTTACCAACACCATGAATTCATAGGTGATCCCCAATTACCAACAATTCCCAGGAGTTCTCATCAGCCCCCAGCAGCCTCGCGGAGCTTCTCATGAAGGGCTCTCCGAGTGCAGGGTGGGAGAAAGTACAGAGACGTTGATAGGAGGAGCCCAGGTATCTGGGGTATCATGTCTGGCCCGCCCTGGTTTTGATGGAGGGTATCTTAGGGTATGTCTACACTACAGGATTAATCCGAATTTAGATAATTCGAATTTGGGAAACAGGTTGTATAAATTCGATTGTGCGCGGCCACACTAAGCACCTTAATTCGGTTTTAAACCACATTAATTCGGTGGTGTGCGGCCACACTACCCCATTAACTTAAACACAGTAATTCGGTGGTGTGCGTCCACACTAACCCTAATTCGAATTAACAAAATCGATTTAGGCTCTACTCCGTTCGTCGAGGTGGAGTACAGAAATCGATTTAAAGGGCCCTTTAATTCGAATTAACTGGCTCTGTAGTGTGGACGGGTGAAGGGTTAATTCGGATTAAGGCAGCTAAATCCGAATTAAAGTCCTAGTGTAGACCAGGCCTTAGTCCTTGTCTACGCACATACTTGCGCTGGTTTAACTAGACCAGTTTACAAAGCACACCCTTAGTTAACCCTGTACAAACTAGTATGTACACCAGGCCTTGGGGGTTTGCTTTGCAAGCCTCACGGAACAGGGTGGGTGGTGTTGAATCTTTAACAAAGATATCCTTTCTCCCAAGTGTTCATTAGGCATTGGAGTGTATAAATTCTAAGGCCAGAAGGAATTACTCTGACCATCTAGTCTGAGCTCCTACATGACACCAGCTAGAGAATTTCCCCCAGCGACACCTGCACTGAGGCCAGTAACTTGTGATTGAGCTGGAGTGAGACACCCAATCTGGATGTCAAGACTCCTTGGGATGATATCACAATAACCTTAATTGTTGAAAATTTGCACCCCAGTTCCAGCTGTAATTTTTCTGACTTCCAGCAGTTGGACATTGATCTGCCTCTGTCTGCTAGCATCGATTCCTGCTTTGCCCCGTGCAGGTACCTATGCAGCACCATCTCGTTGCCTCTTGCACATCTCTCCCAAATGGCCACATTAAGCAGCATCGAGACTGCCACAAAAGCAGAGGTAATGGAGTGGCTGCAATCACTGTAGTTAAGGCAAAGGTGGCCATTTGGAATGCCTGTTTCCAGACACTCCTACCTTTCTCTACATCTTTTCTTTTTAGGCTGGTTAGACTTCGTTCCAGCCAAGAGCCCAGGTGAGCTCTTACAACTAATTGGTGTCATTGTATTATGTGCCTTTGCCATCAGGTGAAATCAAACCTCTCGCCAGCCTCAAAAGCTCAGCCCTGGATTACTGATCCAGGAGAAGCCCCAGGCATTCGGAACAACCTCCCACCACTCAGTGAAGGGCCTTACTTAAACTTTAGTCCATCCCGTGCTTTGCTGCACATTGGGCTACCCACAGGTCTCCATTGCCCTCTCTCTCCCACGCACTGCCAGCTCCCAGCCTAGCCTTCCCTAGCAGCAGCTCCCTTCTCCACTGACAGTGCTGGATAAGCGGCCACGCTGACTTTTTTGAAGAAAATGCTCCCATCTCTGCAGTTCTGCTAGCAGCTAAAACATGAAGCAATAGGCCAAGTCTTTACACAATCTTACCCTTCTTGCTGCAGAATCACAAGAGATTTCATAACCCAGGAAGCTGGCAGAGAAGAACCTGTGCCAAGCCAGCTGCTGCTCTCAGTTACACCCAGCACCCAATGTGCAATGGGATGAGGTGGCTGCAATTCCCCATTCCAAAGCAAATGCTGCACCAGCGCACTGCAGAGTCAAACCTCTCATGTAAAAAATATGAATGCATTGTCTACACGAGGCTGCACACGAGCAATGCATGAGCTCAGCCCCCTTCAAACCAGGATAAACCACACCAGAGCAAGTCCCGGTTTGCACCTGTGTTACATCAGCATCACTGCCCAAGTGCAGCCCCCACCCGGTGCAGATGAGTCCTAAAGGCTGTCTCTATTGCAGGGCTTGCACTCCACTGACAGGATTGAATTATACAATTGCAAACTCCTAAAGCAAAGCCGACTGCCCGGAATTAAGCTAAGGACAGATACCAGCAAGGCTGAAACTGATCCCCATGCATCTGTATTAGGGTTTGTTAGGGTTTAACGAGCTAGATATCTAAAATCTGTTTCCTTAAATGGGCACAATTGTCTAATATAAACCCAGTGTCTCATCTCTAGCCCTACCAGCTGAGAAGAGCAGATGCAAAGCAGTCTCTGCACTCAACATGAAACAATAGCTCCAGGAGAGGTATGAATGGCATACATTCAACAAAGGGAGGTGTGAATGAACGTGATTAAAAAGGCCATTTTTGTAGAAACTCTGTTGCTGAGCAGAGAGTGTCACTTCTTAGCAAGGGCGGCTGCTGGAGAAGAATAGGGTTACCATATCTCATAAATAAAAAAAGAGGACCCTCCACGGGCCCTGGCCCCACCCATTTCCCCACCCCCAGCCCCGCCCCAACTCCGCCCCTTCTCCACCCTAACTCCGCCCCCTCCTCCCTTCCACTCCCAGCCAGGGGGAAAGGGCTGCCCCAGTGCTACCGGCTTCAGGGTTTGCCGGGCAGCCCTCAGACCCTGCGTCCCCAGCTGGCGCTTCCCCAGCGCAGCTGGAGCCTGGGAGGGGAAGCGCCCAGCCGGGGGCGCAGGGTCTGGAGGCTGCCCGGCAAACCCTGAAGCCGGTAGCGCT
>NW_020664542.1:446770-463456 GCF_002925995.2 Terrapene triunguis | reverse complement strand
GACCCTGCGCCCCCAGCCGGGCACTTCCCCTCCCAGGCTCCGGCGGCGCAGGGTCTGGAGGCACGGGGCTGTCCGAAGCCGGTAGCGCTCCGGCAGCCCGGCTCTTAAACAGAGCCGAAGAGTCGGGGAGGAGCAGAGCCGCCATTTTCCCGGACATGTTCGGCTTTTTGGCAATTCCCCCCGGACGGGGGTTTGACTGCCGAAAAGCCGGACATGTCCGGGAAAAAGAGGACGTATGGTAACCCTAGAGAAGAAGGACTTCAACCCACCCCATATTTAAAGTCCTCGCCGCTTCTGATCAAACGGGGGAGTGAAAGTGGCCAGGCTTCTGCTTCCTTGTGCGGAAAGCCCAAGTTTTTGCCGACTCAGCGACCAAACAACTCAAATTTAGGAGTGGTCAATATAGAATTCTGAGCACACCGAAAATCCGGACACACAGTCAAATCAACTAAGTGTAATACAAGATTCAGTAACACACGGAATCCTGCACTGATTGGATGGGACTGCAGAGGTGGGGGAAACAGCGCAGGCTTCTAGGGGCAGTGTCATGTAATTCCAGGGACCTGGGATACACTGGTGTAATTCCACTGAAACCAGCTTCAATCCAGATTCACACCGGTGTCTCCAAAAATCAGCCTCATGTCCTTTGACCTGATGCCAAACTCCCCAGCTCCTAACCTGGCAGGGTTTGCCCTGTCACTGATGACAATTGCTTACAAATCATTTCTTCGCACAGCTGACTCTGCCACGCCACCCTTGTCTGCACCCGGCATGATTTTGCTCCCCTTTCCCACCATTCAGTCCAATCCACCACATAGGCACCGACTCCGTGGGAGCTCCAGGGCTGGAGCACCCACAGGGAAAAGTTAGTGGATGCTCTGCATCCACCGGCAGCCAAGCTCCCCTCACCCTCCGCCCCACCTCCTTCTGCCCCCCTGAGCATGCCGTGTCCCTGCTCCTCCCCCTACCTCCTAGCGTTTCCCACCCAGTCGCCGCCAAACAGCTCGGGGGGGGGGGGTAGGGGAGCAGGGGGAGGAGCAGGAACTTGGAGCACTCAGGAAAGGAGGCGGGGAAGGGGTTGGAATGGGGGCGGGGAAGAGGTGGTGCAGGGGAGGGGCCTCATGGAAGGGGCAGAGCCGAGGGCAGAGGGGGCAGGGTCGAGCCCCCACGGGAAAGAGGGGAAGTCGGCGCCTATGATCCACCACGCCCCAACCGTGGGCCCCCTGCCACATCACCACGCCCCAACCGTGGGCCCCTTGCCACATCCGCTTTCTCCCCCCAGCTCTCATGCTGCCGGGTGTCTCTGGAAAATCCAGGGTACACACCCATTTCCTCTACTATAGAGGTGTCCTCTTCTCCTCCAACTCCGCCCCCTGCTTTGCTGCTAGAACTTCTTTCCCCTGGTTGCCTGTTAGGGCTGAGCCCCCCAAAGCACGCTTGGGAGCAGAGCGAGCTGTTCTAGGTGGCACTAGACATCTAGCGCTGCCTGACATGAAAGGATGCCCGGCACCTCTGGAAATCAGGCCCAAGGGGGTTCAAGCTGGGCTCCCAAAATCAGCAGCCTCTTTGAAAGCATGGCTGGGAGCCTGTGGCTTCGGAGAGCCAATGCACTGCAGTCTGGAGGCTGCACAGAGACAGGTTGCAACAGCAGCTTTGAGAAGTGTGAACGCCACATCCACCGGCATTAACGGCTGTTAGATCCTCGCAGTAGGACCGGCGCTGAGCATTTCACGAAGCGCTACACCCGTTGTGCACTGGGCAGCGCCCATCTCACTGCACCTTCCGGCCACCTGGGAGAACCGGCCATAGCGGTCAGGCTGGACGGCTGGAATATGGAACATCCGACCGTCACTAACTCTCCCACAGAGGGTAGAGAATGGATTGAACTGGCTTGATCTCCACTGGCACGAAGTGGCCAGCTTGTTCCCTAACCTGTCGTTCCCTAACCTGTCGTTCCCAGGCAGCACAGCCTTGCTCTTCAACTCAACCAGAGCTCCTTGTCCACCCTGACCAGTGACCCTCGTGTATTACTGCCCCAGGCAGCCGGAGACATGAAGTGCGTTAGCAGAGACTGCACTGAGCAAAGCCTACAAAGCTCCAGCTGGCCAGACACACGCACGCAGAGCCGGCTGCTCCGGCATCGCCTCCTCTTAGGCCAGCTCCTAGGGCTGGAGAGACAGGCCTGCTGGAGGTCAGCAGCACAAACCTCTGTTCCAGAATCAGGGATGAAGCTTTTAATGGTGACCGTTTTCCCCGGAGCCGGGAAGGGGGATTCGCGGAGGCCCTGCATGAAGGGGTAAATGACGGCCATGGAGATCTGCCGCCTCTTCTCCACTTCATCGAGGATCTACGGGAAGAAGAGACCCGTCAGCAACAGCAAGTCAACGAATTCCCTGATCACCCCCCTTCCTCCAGCACCACAGCAGTGGCTCAGTTGCTTCCTCACTGAGGAACAGCAGCCAGCACCAGTCTCAGCACCACAGGCCTCACCCTCCTCACCCCTGGACAGGTAGTGGCCTCACCGCCTGCTCCCCCAGGCAGATGTCCTTCCCTGTACCGAGTTGTAGATCAGGCAGCAACAAGACAGGGATCAGCAGCTGCACGAGACCCAGGCCGGGCATGCAAGCTGGGTTAGTGTTTTGCCTGTGAGAATCAGCGTTCCTACCTTGGAGAACAATCCGAAGCAGCCCAGGCAGCTGATGATGCAGAAGACCTCTGGGAAACGAGGGCCCCGGCCAACAGGCTAAAAGAAGGATCAGCACCCAAAGGGTTAACTGTATGCCACAATCTCTTACCCCCTCTATCAGGCGCACAGAGACAGCCCCCATGCCAACCCCATCGTTATGGGGACTGCCACTCAGGGCGGGGCCATGGCCTCTCCGAGGAATGCAAAGTCAGACGTCAGCAAAGGTAGGAGCCCTCCATGGCTTGGCCTTGCCTGCATCCCAGAGACCTGGTTAATGATACCACCCAGCTCAGCTGGTCCTCACCGGCTACTTAACAAAATACCGGTCAGGAAACTTGCAGAACAAGCTGAAAAAGCAAGGAGGGAGGGGAGGCTGGTACCAGCCCTGTTCCTCTCCAAACTCAGCTGCAGGAGATGCCCCACCCCAGAAGCAGACGCATGTACACAATCTCTGAGGCAAAGGGAAGGCGCTTAGGACTCCTGCTGGCCAACAGACCTCCAGAAAAAGCCTCTGCAGACCGACTAGAGGAATCATTGAGGATGCTGCCCAGCAGTGCCGTAACAAGGGCGAGGCGAGTGAGGCACTTGCCTCGGGCACACAAAGCCGGGGGGGCACAGAAAGCGGTGGAGAGAGGGAAAAAAAAGCTGCTGGCAGGCACAGAGATATTTATAACCCAGGTGATCTCCCCCCCGTGCCTCCCCAGAGTGTCCCCTGACCCCGACTTGCTCCCCCCCACTTCCCGGCCCCGGAGCAGAGCAGCTCCATGCTGCCTCCCTGCAGCAACTGCTGCCGCAGAGTCCTAGTCCCCCCCATCTCAATGCCAGGGCAGACTGACTCTGAGCCTGCCCTTCCCCCTCAGACCCTTTCATTTTCCAATGGGACCCTCCAGCAGCACAAGGGGCCCCCCCGCCCAGAGTCACTGCTCCTGCCCCATGCTGGGGCAAAGAGGCAGCCCCATCCCTCACCCCCAGTGAAGCTACAGTCAGGGGCAACAGCAGGGGAGGAGGCGCATGCAGCGCCCTCCGGCACCCACCACGGGGGAGGCGAGGGAGATTCCTGGACCTGCAGTGTCAGTGGTGGTGGTGAGTGTGCTGCTGGGGGGACAGGAAAGGGGGGCTCCTCCCCCAGAGCTTGCTGCTGCCAGCTGGGGGGAGTCCTCTCTGGCCCCTGTCCCAGAGCAGCCTGCCTGCACCCCAAACTCATCCCCAGCCCTGCCCCACCCCAGAGCCCCCACCCCCAGTCAGAGCTTTCACCCCCCCACCGCACCCTCAACCCGAGCCCCTCCAGCACCCCAAACAGCTTATCCCCAGTCCCGGCCAGAGCCCTCATCCCCCCACACCCTGACCCTCTGCCCCAGCCCTGAGCCCCTCCCACACCCCAAACCTCCCATTCCCAGCCCCAGACAGAGCCCTCACCCCTACTCTCACCCTGAGCCCCTCCCACACTCCAAACCCCTCATCTGTAGCCACAACCCATTGCCCTCACCCCTGCACCCCATCCCTCCGCACCCCTTCCCATCCCCAAACTCCCTCCCAGAGCCTGCACCCCAATCCCCTGCCCCAGCCTAGGGCCTGCATCCCAGACCTCCTCCCTCACCCAAACTCCCTCCCAGAGCCTTGGGTGGGTGGAGGCGGGTTCTGGGCACCACCAAAATTTCTACAAACCTGCCACCCCTGATCCTGCCCTGCAAACCTGAACTCCCAGCATTCTCAGGACACATGCTGATCCCTAATGGCCACTGCTGATATCCAGCACCTCCCTCCTCTCTTAACCTGTGAGTCCCTCGCTAGATTGGAACTGGACTGGAACCAAAGACCACCTTGGAAGCAACATTACCAGCCCAAGCAGTCAAAAATCATGAGTTGACCCCCGCAAAACCACAGGCTCTACCACCGCCCCTTCATTCATTCTTCGGTGGCAATTCGGTGGCAGGCCCTTCCCTCCGAGAGGGACTGAGGGACCGCCGCCGAATTGCCGCGGAAGAGCCGGCCCTGGGGGAGGGCACAATTTTATGTTCTTGCCTCGGGCGCAAAAATACCTAGTTACGGCTCTGCTGCCCAGCATGCTGCTGGAACCCCTGGGCATGGGGTGGGGGTGTGGCAGGTCTGAGGGGGTAACAGTAGAGACCATGGAACAGAGTATGTGTCAGGAAGGGAAGTGAGGAATTAAACTGGTGGCTAGCTAAGCACGGCAAGTTTGGGAGAGATGGGTTCACAGGCTCATGGGGTGTGGGAGGGGGGATAAAGCTGCAGGCAGGAGACACTGAGGCAGGGTCTGTGGTTTGGGCAGCATACTATAGCCCTGTGCTGAGCTGCCACTCTCCACGCACACCACCCCTGAAGGGCGTCCAGGGCCGGCTCCAGGCACCTGCTTGGTAAGTGCCTGGAGCCGGCCAGCTGTTCGGCGGCAATTCGGCGGACGGTCTCTCACTCCTGCTCGGAGCGAAGGACCTCCCGCCGAATTGCCGACGCAGATCGCAGTCGCGATTGCGGCTTTTTTGTTGTTTGTTTGTTTGGCTGCTTGGGGCGGCCAAAACCCTGGAGCCGGCCCTGAGGGCATCAATTACACACCCCCCGCAACAAAGTCTGCCTCCCCAGCCCCGAGGGCAGGCAGCCAGCGGTGCGGCTCAGGAGGGATTCAGACTCCCTTCCTAGGGTGGAATTCGGGGCCGGGGCAGACTCTGGTTCAGGAATCGCCGTGCAGAGACGAAGGACGTGTCGCTTGGCAAAGACCTCGGTTTGTTTGGGGGAAGCGCTAGCACGGACTTGTCTGAACTCAGTGCGCACAGAGGCATGCCAAGACGATGAGGCCTGTCAGGCAGCTGAGCGGGCTTGTCTCCCCGGCCGAGATGTTATGTATTCCCTGCTGGGGGCATCTTTAGGGTTATTTCAAGAGAACCGAAGCAGGCAACGATTTCAGAGCCCATTAACAGCGCAGCACAATTCCCAGAATACACCAATCTCCGCTATCGCATCACGTCGGGCCTTGAATAGAACGAACAGCAAACAGGGCCTTGGTGCTGGGTAGAGGCAGGACCTCGTGGGTTCCACCATTCCTGGCCTGCAGGATTGTGCTTCAGCATCTAAGCACCAAACTAAAAAAGATGGTGTGTTCCTAGCCTTTAAGGGCTTGAAGAAAAGCTTGAAAACACGAACTAAGAGTCTCCGAAGCTCTGCAGCTTTCCTGAGTCTGCAGACAACCGAAGGCACTGTTAGCCTCCTGCTCTCTGCCTGTCGCATCAATAGTTGAGTCTCCTGAGGGCTGTAATAAATTGGGCTAATTCTGGTTGTGGGGCTCGGTGGTGTGTGGTGGCTTGTGAAATACAGGAGATCAGACTAGATGACATGCGGGTCCCTTCTGGCCTAGAACGCTATGGGCAGGTCTACACTTAAAATGCTGCATTGGCACAGCTGCGCTGCTTTAGCGCATCTGGTGAAGACGCTCTAATCCGACAGGAGAGAGCTCTCCCGTCGACTGAATTACTCCACCTCTGTGAAAGGCTGTCCAGCTGTCATAGCGCTGTCTACACTGGTGCTTAGGTCGGTGTAACTTACATAGTTCAGGGGTGTGGATTATTCACAGTGAATACTGCGTGCAAATGTGCTAACCCCATCTCAAAAAAGATATATTGGAATTGGAAAAGGTTCAGAAAATAGCTTCCGAATGAGGAGAGATTAATAAGACTGGGACTTTTCAGCTTGAAAAAGAGATGACTAAGGGGGGATATGACAGAGGTCTATAAAATCATGACTGGTGTGGAGAAAGTAAATAAGGAAGTGTTATTTACTACTCCTCATAACACAAGAACTAGGGGTCACCAAATGAAATTAATAGGCAGCAGGTTTAAAACAAACAAAAGGAAGTATTTCTTCACACAACCTGTGGAATTCTTTGCCAGCGGCTGTTGTGAAGGCCACGACTATAACAGGGTTAAAAAAAGAACTAGATAAGTTCATGGAGGATAGGTCCATTAATGGCTATTAGCCATATTAGGATGGTGTCCCTAGCCTCTGTTTGCCAGAAGCTGGGAATGGGCGACAGGGCTGCCCAGAGGATTCAGGGGGTCTGGGGCAAAGCAATTTGGGGGCCCCTTCCATAAAAAAAAGTTGCAATACTATAGAATACTATATTCTTGTGGGGGCCCCTGTGGGGCCCGGGGCCTGGGGCAAATTGCCCCATTTGCCCCCCCTCCCCCCCGGGCAGCCCTGGGGGATGGATCACTTGATGATTCCCTGTTCTGTTCATTCCCCCTGGGGCACTTGGCATTGGCCACTGTCGGAAGACAGGACACTAGGCTAGATGGACCTTTGGTCTGACCCAGTGTGGTCGTTCTTATGTTCTAAACCTTCCAGATAAATCAAGTTGATCTGAAACTGCCACCAAATTTCAACCAGAGGCTGAAGAATCTAGTGATCTCCACACAGAATTTAGGTGACTCTTGCCTGGGACAACACAGGGCCTTGACTATAGGTGGCCAACACCACGATACACAGTTCGGAGGCCCTGGTAACAGTCTTCCACCACAGCCGAACTGGGCTGGAGTCAAACCAGCACCCGAGAGGTAACCATCCATATCTCATCGTCCTGCCTCTGAGCCAGTCAGGCCCTCAAGGGTAGCTAACATGTCCTGTGCCCGTCTCTCCCAGTCTCTCTAAGGGAGCCACGAAGGAGTGCAGCAGTTTCATCATACTAGATGTGTGTACCAAGGTGCCCTCCACCACCCCTCCTCTTCCTCCTGCCTCTCTGCACATTTCCCCCACCCCCATCCTGCACCTGTCACTGGTTACCCTTCACCACACACACACCCATCCCCGACCATCTCTCTGTCTGGCATCAGGCCGTGCCTGCAGCTGCAGCGGGGCTGGGCACAAGCACTTCCCCCGAGAGCCGACTGCAGAGTGAGTCTCCTGTAAGCGGTTCCCTGGGGCTAGCCCGGCTCGGCTTGCTCTCCTGGTGCTGCCCAGGGGGATGGAGATGCTCTGCAGCCAAGCTGGCAGCTCAGGACGCTAAGGGCCGGCATGAGACCAGATTATTTAAAGTGAGGGATACTCACCAGCAGCCGCCTGCAGTAGCCGATCTTTCTGCTGCCGTCAACGTTGGTCAGGACAAACGAAAAGGTTTCACTGAAAGACAAGGAGAGACGTGTTTCCACTGCTTTGCTAAGGGTCGAGGTGCGAGAGCCGCAGGAGCTTAGCTTGGAGCCACTGAGCGACGGGGCAAAAGGGGGCGGGGAGAGAGTCACCAGCACTGCCCAAGATGGTGACTGACCCTCCCAACAGCTGGATCCTCCACTTAATTACCAGTCAGGTCCATTGGCTTAGACTGTCAGCCCCCTGGGGCAGGCACAATGGGGCCTGGCCCGTGAGTGGGGCTTCGAGGCGCTACGGGCTGGCAGTGTGGTTAGTGGACAGAGCCCCGGATGGGGATTCAGGAGAGCTGGGTTCTATTCCCAGCTCTGCCACCGGCCTGCTGGGTGACCTTGGACAAGTCATGACCCTACTCTGGGCCTCAGTTTCCCCATCTGTAAAATGGAGATAATGACACCGACCTGCTTTGTAAAGCACTTGGAGATCTCCTGATAAGAGCTAGGCGTAATTGTTATCACAATGAATAATAACGATCAAGAAGAACAAATAAACAGACCACTAAATATCTAGAGGAGAGACGCTCAGCTGTGAGTAATAAGCAGCGTGGGATGATGAAGCACTAACCCCTGGCCAGATAAACTGCAACGGTTAAGAGCCAATAATGTGAAACCTCGGCCAGGAGTGGTTTGATTTTGCAGAAGCCAGGCAGGGAAATTCTCCCTACCCAAGCAGCTCACTGGGTTCCTGTGACATCCAGGCAGTAGGAGGGAGCACGAGGACTCACCTTCCCTTCCCTGCTCCCCGCCCATAGGCCCCTGCCTGCAGCGCTGGCTCTGGGCTGGTCCCTTAGCCCGTATTAATCAGGGAGTCACCTGGTGTATTCCATGAGTGGGGCCCAGTGATTGCCGTCGGGGAAGCAGAAGAGGGGGATGGCTTGCAGCAGCCTCTCTTCCTCCTCCTTCTGGCCCCGCAGTAAGTTCTCACGCTGAAATGAAAATGATACAAGAAGTAAAATCACAATAAAAGAGGATCCAGACCCGGCCACTGCACAAGGGAAACAAGTCTGGACTCTCTAGCTGGGCTCTGTGGGTCAGGACTGCGGTGCGTAGGCAGAGCAGTGCAGGGCCCCAGGACTGGAAGAGCGGGTCACTACCTAGTCCGTTGTCCAACAGCTGACTGGATCCTGATCTCTCTAGACTGCCTCCAGGGTGGACAGGAGGATTCCCCAGTCTAGCATGCCCACCGCTCCCTGGGGGGAGCATAGGCTTTGAGCGAGAAGGGCAGCATAGCTGTTGGTAGCAACAAGGCCAGACGCAAGACTCAGCTATACTGATACAGCC
Source organism: Terrapene triunguis (assembly GCF_002925995.2). Lineage (NCBI taxonomy): Eukaryota > Metazoa > Chordata > Testudines > Emydidae > Terrapene > Terrapene triunguis. The sequence continues at coordinate 454,342 of NW_020664542.1, read as the reverse complement.
CAAAATGAAGCTTTCCAAGCTGAAAAGGAGGCACCATGATCATGAACAGAGGTGCATTCTGGAGCCGGGCTGACCCTCCCAAGGGAAGGCAAGAGCCAACCTCCCATCAGAAGCATGATTTTCAACCCTTCTCCTCCTTTCCCCCAAAAGGGATCAAGTCCCTGAAATGTCACATGCCGCATCTCGCCCCCAGGGAGGATTCTGCTAGGAGATGTGGGGTGGGTGGGACAGAAGAAAAGAGTTTGGGGTTCTGATTGAGAGTGCCTGTGCTCAGCCTCCTTTGCACTTCCCATATTCTGGCCCCACTGGGGGTCAGTTTGTCCCCCCAGACTAAGCTAAAATGGCCTCAGGCTGCTGTAATCTATGCTCAGGCTGCCCAGAGCCCTGACAATTTTGAGGTGACTTCTAATAAATATGTGCACATTCTGGAACCAGGACAGGGCTCCTCACCTTTGGGAACTGGTAGATTATCTTGGGTTCGTAATCACCCCCTGATTTCTTCTTTAGTGAAACCACGACGAGGTATTCGAAGAAGAACTGTCCTGGTGAGTAGCAGAAGTGGCTTCGCTCTCCCAGCCTCCTTGCAGATTCGGATTTGCTTTCGTCCAGGGGTGCATCCCGATTTACATCTGTAACCCAAAAGTTATGATGCATGGTGACATGGCAGCCAGTGGGGTTGCCTTTTTTAGTGATCCAGAATGCAGTTCGGCTCAGAGAGTAGGGGGTAATGCACCAGGACCTGCACCGGAAATGGAGAAGGGAGGCAACCAAACAAGGAAACACAGACTGTGGGCTTGTCTATACTGAGATGTTAATTCGGATTAAGGCTGTGTGCAAATGTAAAGCACAATAGCTATTCCTGGTTAACTCCCTGTATGCACGATCTTATTCTGGAATAGAAGAATCTTATTCAAAATTAGCTTAATCCACTTCCAAAATGGATTAAGCTAATTCTGAATAAGAATGTCCACAGGCCCCTTCGCACCCGTAAGACACGGTGTTCACACAGGAAGCAGCTGTCGTTCTAATACAATGTACACCAACTCCTATAATATATTCATCCCAGGATGCACTTGGCCACCTCCGTTATCATTTGGATGGTGCCATTAACTTTCAAGTTGAATTGCCTGCTGCGCAGGTGACAGGAGAACAGAGAAGTCCCCTGTTCAGACATGAAAGGAACAGACAAGGGCTGCTGCTGTTGCTGCAAAAAGAGCTAATACCATCAGGGGAGAACAGGAAGGGCTTTTACAAATTTGCCAAGGGAAAAAGGAAATCCTAGCGGGTGTGAAAATTGCCCTGCAGCTTCCGGAGAGAAGGAAGTTAAAAACAGTTGCAGTATCGAGCCATGTGGGCTATTTCTTAAGGTTACATGAGCCACTCTCACACTGTAACCTAGAAACTTGGGCTCTCCAGGTCACTCAGTCGCTGCTTGTTTAACTTTTTCTACACCTCGCCCTGAAGGAGTACAGAGCAGGCTGACTGAGCCAGGGCAGGGAGGCCAAGCACCTCCTAGCACTTCCTAGCACCAACACAGCAGAGCCCGTAGGTCCGAAGTCCGTCAGAGACCCCGCCCATCAGCAAGGGCAATATTTTAAAGCCACAAATGTGCAGGGTGCCCCCCCCCCGCCCCCGCAAGGAATCCAGAGGCCACTTGACTGGAGTGTGGGAGTTTTGCATTAACGCTGTTTTCTCCATTCTGTGTCACAAAGAACAGCCGTTGCTATTGCAAAACAGAAAGCCTGGAATAGCCAGTGGTCTCCCATCCCGGTACTAATCCAGCCCAGACTTGCCTAGCACTTTATACCAAGCACAAGCAGGCCCCTTCAGACCCGCAAGACACTGTGTACACACACAAAGCAGGTGTCCTTCCAATGCAATGCACACCAACTCCTTTAACCTCTTCATCCCAGGATGGACGTGGCTGTTATCATTTGGATTGTGCCATTAACTTTCAAGTTTTATTGCCCCCAGAGCAGGTGCCAAGCAGCTACAATAGAGGGTTGCTCACCCCGAGTCCAAGGCTCAACAGAACAGAAATAAGAACCACAAGTTGCATCACACAGGGGTGGGGGTGTGCAGAGGGTAAGCAAAGCACATGGGGCAAACGCACTTTAGGGTACCAAGAAATCATGAAATGATGGGGCTGTATTTACTGCAGTCTATCTGTTCTGCACTGCGCACTCTGGGAGGAATTGTCATTCCAGCCCATGTACTAGGCTGCTTTGCTCCTGTGGCACAAAGTGCCCCTACAGCTGGTATAGCCAGACCTGGGAGGGGGAAACGTCTGGGAGCATACAGCAGGTGCAACAGCTCCTACACCACCCCCTGCCCTGTGGTTGGCACAGGGAGAGGCGGCTCCCCTACACCCTGGCTACTGGCAGTTAATGTAAGTTATGCCAGGTGAGTGGCCTGGTGCACAGCTGACCCATGATCTCAAGGATAAAATTTCCCGCACCCCCCATTGGCCTGGAGCGGCGAACCGCGGCCAGTGGGAGCTGAGATCGGCCGAACCTGCAGACGCTGCAGGTAAACAAACCAGCCCGGCCCGCCAGCGGCTTTCCCTGGTGGGCCACGGGCCAAAGGTTACCAATCCCTGCAATAACCTATAATAACAAACCTTAAGGGAAAGTAACATTTTATGAACTTTCATATACTTTTTACAACTGAGATTGCAACTAGGGTAAATTGGTAGGCCCAATTATCACAACAGGCATTAACTAGTGTGACGTTTCTAGATCTACTTCCCATTCTTCCGTCTTCTTGGAACCCTCAGCTTTGTCTTCAATGACCTGAGAATGTTCTTTGGGGGACGACTGCTAGAGATGAATAATAGCGTGCAGCTGGGAGGTGTACTCCCTCCATGGGTCACATCTCAGCTGAGCTACAACCTCCATGGCCAGTGTCTATACCCATCATGGAGCCTATGAACAACAGCTCTGCCAGTACGCCAGGGTCCCGTGTGGTCTCATACCCTGCTAGTGTAGGACTGCCTGTTCTGATCCAAACTGACGTCAGTAGAGTTGGGCAGATGGGAGCCTTGGACGCAGCCAGCATTGTGACACCCGGGCCTGATGTCTGCCCCTTTCACAGCACTCCGACAGCAAGGGATGAATATGAGGCAGGGTTGCAGAAGAGCCTCTCTGCCCTGCGTTCTCGCTGGTAGCATCCATCTTATTTTAAGCAAGCATCACATCCCTACTTGTACAATGCAGCTTTAGGGCAACCTTGGACTCCAAATGTGAGGCCATCGTACCAAAAACGCATTGTCCCCCCTGCTCTGGCTCAGGACCAGATGAAGTAGAGGTGGAATATTTTGATCTAATGGAGGCTCTCTTCCTCTCTGACCAGCTATAGGAGTAAGGGGGGGGCTGCGAGGACTGCGTGCATGGTGGGTCACCCTGAAGCCCTTTCTCCTCTGCCCAGATCACAAGGTCTTGGCTGCCACCCTCTCCTTCTGCCCAAGCTTTGGGGATGGGCTCTCAGAAGGGTGGGGGGTGTCTAACGGGCCAGTTACAACCACGTTCCTCTTCTCCAGTGAGAGGGGGCCCAAAGCTGCAGCACCATCCTTGTAGCCTGGCATCAGTCTTCAACTGCCCACACGCGGGACATGCACTCCGAAGAGGGGCGTGTACATTCCTTAGCGGGCGCTTTGACCTGATATTGTCAGTGACACACTGGGAAACCCCACATTAGCCCAGTCCCCCGATTGTCCCAGGCACAGCCAGGGCCTCCGTGCAGGGATGTCCAGCATCAGCAACAAGTCAGCTTTGAAACAAGTTTCTCCCTCCCTTCCCTGCCCTCCTCCCCTTCCTCCCTTCCCACCCTGCCCACTCTTGTTCCTTGTGATCTTGACTCAGGTCCAACCTTGTGATCTTGACTTGGTCCCTGGGCTCCTCCCAGTGCCCAGCTGTTTGGCTGCCTTTATTCCCCATCTCCTTTCGCCCCGTGCTGCACGTGACCATTGCGAACGGCCCCTCCGCTCTGCTCTCCGACCCCTGCGCCTGCATTCTCTGGCGTACGCGGCACCGACATGGAGCAGATTATGTGAGGGAAGGGAGGGGACCTCTTGGGGCATCAGCCTCATCCCTTTCTTCTTTAGTTCCAGACAGTGAAAGATGCTGAGAACAGGCAGCTTCTCCTTATCCTCAGAATAGGTGCAACTCAGGCAGCAGCTCCGCTATCCTTCCCCCCCCCCCCCCACACACACACACAATGCCTCCTGCCAGCTGCGACTAGGGGTAGGAGGATCCCCTCCAAGAAGAGAGGGGAGATCCATTTCCAAATTGACATCACCTGTTCTGAGCTTTTGCACCATGGTCTTCCCACACCAATTCAAAGCAAAGGGAAGCTCACTCGGAAGACAAATCCCCACACAAGGGAAGCTGACACGCGAGAGGAAAAAATTAAACCGGTTTGACGGATGAGCAGTGCACGCAGACGCATAGGGGAAGCAGAATGTCCCTGCATTGGCCCTGCAGTGCAAATACCAAACCTGTTTGCCTTAGGCAGTGGGCCAGACGGATACCAGCAGCACCAGGGGTAATACACTCACACCCCAGTGCTGTAGGACAGGCCTGCACACCCCTACATGGGCGTGGAAGGCACAGCTGCTGAGCGACTTTACCACGGAGCAGAACTGCAATTAGGTGCTGCTGCTCCGTCCTCGGAAAGGAGCAGCAGGGACACGCCTGCTAGGCACCTAGACGATGTGTGTCCTTTACTGGAAGAGATTAGATTCGCTGGATGCAGGGTGGAGCCAGGCTCCTCCTGGATGGTACAGAGGTTCTTCTCAGAGTACTTATGGAAGCTGGGACAGCAGCCTGGTCAGGCATAACTGAGAGCACTGGAAGTGGAGGAAGATTTCCATGCCAGTGTACAGCAGCTGTGGGAAGTAGCTGCCATGGTCAAAAGGTTGCACTTCCTATTGGAGTGCACCCTCCCTGTCAAAAGGTCACCCTCAGCCAAGCAGCAGGCTGCAGCTAAAAGTAGGTTCTGGTTTCTACCGTACTGACTGAATTCAGATATTATTCTCTGATGTCCAGTAATATAGCTGCCACCTGGGAAGAGAGAGCATGATTAGGCCCACCCAGCCCATGTCTGGGGAGCCAATACAGGAATGCGCATGGCTATATGTCCTCGCTAATGCTTTGCCTGGTCTAACCTTAAAATCCACTCCAGCTACAGCACTTCCAATATTGGCAGGATCAAGACGCCACCTGTCTGAATCTCTCCACCAGCTATCAAGTGACCAAGCACTAATAATTTGTTCCCTTCTGAAATCCCGGCACCCCTAACTGGAAATAGCACCAACAGCTCTTTTAGAGCCAGGGCCGGCTCCAGGCACCAGCTTGGCAAGCAGGTGCGTGGGGTGGCCACTCTGGAGAGGGGCGGCAGGTCCAGCTGTTCGGCGGCAATTCGGCGGATGGTCCCTCACTCCTGCTCAGAGCGAAGGACCTTCTGCCGAATTGCCGCTGCAGATCGCAATCGCGGCTTCTTTTTTTTTTGGCTGCTTGGGGTGGCCAAAGCCCTGGAGCCGGCCCTGTTTAGAGCCCCTCTGCTTGCAAATGCAGCTGAGATTTTAGGGGGAGAATCATCTTAATGGGTTACAAGTAGCACTGTGTCCACTCAGCAGCTTGGCAGTCATAAAAACCACCTGAGCTTATCCATACCTTCCACGGCCACGCCAACTGGGTTTGTGTCAGTGCATGCTGGGAAAATCTGGGCATCTATCCCATAGTGTCTCAGCAGGAGATGAGAGTACCCAGAGGACTTACACTCTAGGACATCCTACCATACAGAGAGACGGGAGGAAGGAAACTGGGCCAAACTGGTTACACAGGTCAGCCAATGGGCCCCATGCACGCTGAATAAGAAGCGTGCCATGAACTCCAGCAAGGGACACACGGCTATTGCCATGGTGATAATCCAGAGGGGTGGTGGGAAAGAACTGGAGACTGGCAACGAGCACCATTACAAGAGCTAGAGAGACTGGCTACAAACCTATTGTGGGGACCTTGATCTCCAAAGCACTTTCAGAAATACAAACCAATCAACTCAGAAGTAGGGTGACCATACGTCCCATTTTGGCTGGGACAGGCCCTTTTTTAAGCCCTGTCCCAGCCGACCTGACTTTGGCAAGAGCAAATGGGAGAAATGCCCAGTTTTGCCCCAAAAGTGGGGTGTGACCCTGAGTGGGGCGCAGAGGAATGTGCAGGGGGTAATGCCAGCCCTGCGTGAGGGGAGGGAGGGCTCGGGCGAGTGGCTCCGGCCAGGCCAGCCCCGCATGGGCAGGGGTGGGGGCAGTGGCGTGGGCCGGCCCCGAGTCAGTGGGTGGCTTGGGCCGGTCCCGCCTGGCCCTGAGGGGTGAGCAGCATGGGCCAGCCCCACATGGACAGGGGGTGGGGAGGGAGGAGCAGCTCAGGCCAGCCCCACATCGGGGGAGCGGGCTTTCGAGCTAACCCCACGCTGTGTCCCATTTTCCCTTTTGGGAAATAGGGTCACCCTACTCAGGAGCCATGGAACAGGGTTCTGCCTCAGGAAGGGAAAGTCTCGGCTTCTGCAACAAACATTTAGTGCCGCTGCTACATCTCCTCATTCACACAACATCCTGCCCACACCCCAGCAACTCCCGGAGGCTGCCCTGCTGGTTTTGGGTTTGAGGTGGCTGGTGAGGTGAGTTCACGCTGATGGTGAATCATCCGGAACTGGTCCCCATCAGTTTGTGAAGTGGGGGGCAGGTCTTTCCTTACTGAGGTGGGAGTGGTTCTGATGGATCTCTCCATCAATGATGATATGAAAGCGGGGGAGGGAATAGGCCTGGCTGGTGAAGGCTGGGTATGAGGAGGGGGAGTGGGGGGGAGACAGACAGGTGAGTAGCGTGACCATCTCAGGAAGAGGGGACTGGGCTCCAGACTCCTTCCCATGAAGGGAGGTCTGTCTGTTTGGCTGGGTGAGCAGGTACTGGGAGCAAACAGCTGCAGCTGGAACCCAAAGCAGGTGCAGCTGATTTCCACCTCTTCCTCCTGGTACAGCGTGGCATGACCCTCTGGGGAGAGGGTGTGGGAGGAAGATGCCCCTGAGGCCCAGTCGACACTGAAATTGCCCTGATTTCACTAAACTGGTTTCTGAACTGAGCGAGTTAAGCTCAGTGTAATTTATCTGCATAGATAAGCCCTGCACACACTCCCACCAGGCTCCTGGCAGCATGGCATGGGGGGGACAGAAGGGACACTTTCTGCCTCGCCTACATGAGATCAGAACTGGGAATGATTACTAGGCTCACTCCGGCTCAGCAAGGCAGTTCCCGCTGTGATAACATCAGCCCCTTAAGCGCAGAATTACTTTAATATTTTACTATTTGCATAAAATGTTCCATTTCTCTGGCCACTTTTTGCGGTGCAGCAGAATTTTGTTTCATGCTCTGTTTGCAACGTGCAGACACCCAGCTGCCCTAGCGGAGAGGAAATGGGTTTTCTACAGCTCTACCAACCATGGCCGGCTCCAGCATTTCTGCCTCCCCAAGCAAAAAAAAAAAAAAAAAAAAAGCCGCGATCGGTTGCCGCCCCTCTC
>NW_020664542.1:433022-441770 GCF_002925995.2 Terrapene triunguis | reverse complement strand
GGGGGGGCACTGGCTGCACACTTGGGGGGAGGGCCCCGATTGGGGGCCGCACTGGCTGCACACCTGGAGGGGAGGGAGCCCTGCCCCTGGTGGGGGAGCTGCACCTGTGGGGGAGTTGTGAGCCTTCCCCTGTAGGGGGAGAAGTGGGGTTAATCTGCACACCAGGGAAGGAGAAGGTGAGATTGGAACAGGACAGCCTTGCTCCTTGTGGCGGGAGGGGGGACAGCTCTGCTTCATACCTGGGGGCAGCTGCTGTAGGGCCCCACTGCCCTGTCCCATCACATTTCTGCTCCAGCTCCTGCTGCAGGGGCCTCTCCATAGAAGGGGCTGTGCTCCTCATCTGTCACTCAGCAGCCAGCATGGCTGCCAAAATCCAGCCCAGCGGAAGGATTCCTGCTACAGCCAAGGCCCAGAGGCAAAATGCAACGCCTGGCACCCAGGGAAACCTCCAGGCACAAAGCCAGCTTCAGGTCCTTTAGCACAGCATAACACAGGCCAGAGAGCCTCAGTTACCCAGTGGTTTCAATATCTTTTTGTTTATGCATCCAAGGATTATATTAGTTGTTTTAGCTCCCGCATTGCACTGCGAGATAATGTTCAGCTGGTTTCCACCAGGACTTCTAAGTCCTTTTCAGAGTCACTCTTTCCATGATACAGTTCCTGCTGTAACTGTGACGTACAGTCTTTGATCCTAGATGTATGACCTTATTTGGCTGTATTAAAAATGCATGTTGTTCAAATAAGCCCAGTTTTCCAAGTGCTCCAAGGTGCTCTGTATCACTGACCTATTTATCACTTCACCAATCTTTGTGTTGTCTGCCAATTTTACCATCAATTAATGTATATTTTCTCCTAGATCATTGGTAGGTATAGTGAATAGCATCGGGCTGAGAACAGAGCTCTGCAGAACTCCTCTAGATGAGTTCCCATTTTTAAATGACTTTGATCTATCAGTTAACCATTTTTTTAAAATTAATTTTATATGTGCTACTTTGAGTTTTGTATAGTGCTAAACTGTTAATCCAAATGCTGTGTGTGACAGACATGCCCATTTCCTGCACTGTCTTTGAGAGATCTCACTGTATGAAGTTTCCATATTATTGTGGGACAGTGGTTGTCTGTAATTCCATGGGGAAGGATGACCCCAGTCCTCCAGGAACTAAGAATAGTGACAATGATTAGCCAAATTGTCTCAGGCTGTAACACCTCCAGAGGCTGCACATACTGGTTCAAAGTGGATTCTCCAAAGGCCAGCAGACAAAGAAAGGACTTTTGGATAAATAGCCTGAGTTTAAACTGACTCAGGGCCTGTTTTCTGATCCAGCAAACGGACAGGACCTTCTGTCCAGGAGGGGGGCAATCCTTCCTGGTAAGGACTGGCCCAGTCTGTGTGCTTGTTCTGAGCAAATGTCTATTATGAACTTGTAACCACAGATAACCCCACTGAATCGCTGCACACCGGCCAGAGCTCTTGTTGAGTTGGGGTGATCTCTGGAAGCATTGATTCTTTTATTGTTTTTAATGTGTTTTCTCAGTAAAGCTTTCACCTTAAGAATCAATGTACTTGCTTACAAAGAGGTGGGGGGTAACTTACACCTGTGGGCAATTACGCTGTTCATAGCCTCTGCAGAGAAAACCAAACAGCCCTGACTTGCTGAGGAATTCTCATTGTCGGCAGGGAACTGTGCAGCCTGGAAAACCTTGAGGTGCGGGGAGAGAGACACTAGTCTTTACCCAAGAGTGGGGCCTGGAGGCTAGAATGGATGCCCTTGCTAAACCATGGAGGGGGAATACAGGTACATTTGCACTGAAGTATAACACTGTGCAGTACTAAATCAAACACCTTACCGAAGTCCATTATCTTAACACTTACCTTTACCAACCAAACTCGTGATCTCATCAAAAAATGATCCCGTTTGTTTCATAGGACGTATTTTCCATACAATCCATTACTGACTGCCATTAATTACCCTTTCTCCTTCAATTTGTTTTCACTCATTCCACCTATATCGCCATTCCACGATTCTGCCAGGGATCAACGCCAGGCTAGCTGGCCTTAGTTCCGGATCTTCCTGTTTGCCCTTTTGAAACATTGGCACAAAATTAGCTTTCTTCCAGTCCTCTGGAACTTCCCCAGTAAGCCGAGATTGATTAAAAATCAACATCAGGGGCTGCGAGCGAGCGCCAAGGCTAATTCATTTAATACACTTGGGTGCAAGTGATCTGATCCTGCCGATTAAAAATGCTGCATTTCATTCAAGGCTGGTTACTGTTGGAATAGGGAGGATTCCACTATCAATGTAAACTGTGACTACATCATCCGGCTTCTTTCTAAACACAGAACAGAAATATTTATTGAACACATCTGCCTTTTCTGTATCATTACGGACGATGTACCCATCCCCGTTTGGTAACAGCCCTCTCCCATTGCCAGAATTTCTTTTGTTCCTGATATGTGTAAAGAATTGCTTCTTATTGTCCTTGCTGTACCAGCTGTAGATTTTTCTCATTGTTGCCTTTATCTTCTTTATCAATTGTCTGCATCTCATAATTTCTCCTTTATAATTATTATTGCAAACTTCCCCTTTTCCCCACGTTTATAGATACGTATCATTTATTGCTGCTTTCACTTCCCTTAACCAGATTTTTTTCCCCATGAAATTGGAGTAGCTGATGTAGTAAAAAGCTGCTTCTAGTTAGCTATAGTGATCCCCTCGGCAACTCCCTGTAACCCTTCAACCTTTCACATCTCCCAAGCTAAGCGGAGTCAGTAGGGGATGGGGGAAGGCCTCAAATGAAAACCTAAGTGCTGCAGGATTCAGTGGGGCGTGACTTTTAGAATCAGAGAGTCATAGAAGATTAGGGTTGGAAGGGACCTCAGGAGGTCATCTAGTCCAACGCCCTGCTCAAAGCAGGACCAATCCCCAACTAAATCATCCCAGCTAGGGCTTTGTCAAGCCAGGCCTTAAAAACCTCTGGAAGGAGATTCCACCACCTCCCTAGGGAACCCATTCCAGTGCTTCACAACCCTCCTAGTGAAATAGGTTTGCCTAATATCCAACCTAGACCTTCCCCACTGCAACTTGAGATGGTAGTTTCTTGTTCTGTCATCTGCCATCACTGAAAACAGCCAAGCTCCATCCTCTTTGGAACCCCTTTTCAGGTAGTTGAAGGCTGCTATCAAATATCCCCTCACTCTTCTCTTCTGCAGGCTAAATAAGCCCAGTTCCCTCAGCCTCTCCTCGTAAGTCATGTGCCCCAACCCTCTGATCATTTTCGGTGCCCTCCGCTGGACTCTCTCCAACTTGTCCACATCCTTTCTGTAGCGGGGGCCCCAAAACTGGATGCAATACTCCAGATGTGCCCTCACCAGTGCAGAATAGAGGAGAATAATCACTTCCCTCGATCTGCTGGCAATGCTTCTACAAATACAGCCCAATATGCCATTAGCCTTCTTGGCAACAAGGGCACACCGCTGACTCCTATCCAGCTTCTCATCCAATGTAATCCCCAGGTCCTTTTCTGCAGAACTGCTTAGCCAGTCGGTCCCCAGCCTGTAGCAGTGCATGGGATTCTTCCATCCTAAGTGCAGGACTCTGCACTTGTCCTTGTTGAACCTCATCAGATTTCTTTTGGCCCAATCCTCCAATTTTTCTAGGTCACTCTGGACCCCACTCCCCAGTGTATCTACCTCTCCCCCAGCTTAGTGTCATCTGTGAACTTGCTGAGGGTGCAATCCATCCCATCATCCAGATCAGAGTTGGCGTTGACTCTGGCACTCCAGCGCTGCGCTAGGAAGTGGTGCTGCACTGCAGAGACTGGTGGGGGCGCTCTCCGCTCTGCTAAATTCAGCGGGAACGTTTTTGGAGCTCAGGTTCATCGGTGACTGTGAGCTCTCAAACACAGAGCTGCTATTGTGGAATTAATCACTTCTGGTGGCTGCAGGCCAGCCTGAAACTCATCCATTTGCAACATTGGTGGATGCTTTACAAACACACACGATAGTATAATAATACTGATACCCCCTCCCTGCAATACCCCATCACTCTCCTCGGGGGGCTGTGCTGCAGGAGGAGCAGTTGGTGACTCAATAGATGGTGCATATTCCTCCGTCAGATCAAGGCTCCAGCTCGGCATTAGTTGATGCTCTGTTGCAGAGCTTGGTGCTGGAGATTCAAGTATGGAACCTATAGCACAAAGCAGTGTTAGTGACTCGACAGGAGGTGCTTTTCCCATGGCAGCAGTGAGGAGCCAATCCCTGGGGATGAGCGAGGACGCAAAGTGCTGCAGGATTGGCAGTCATGTCAGGGGAATGGTAGGGGGCCTTCGTACTAAGAGCCTGTGGCATGGGCAGTCACCGCTAGCTGTTATTCAATTGAGCATAATGAGTATAATTTAGCCTCTGCCATTCTGCTCCATCAACTCAGGGCAGCATGGTAGAGGCTAAATTACACTCATGGGGCAGCAACAGCGAATTTGCATACCCAGGATGCAGTGCGCAGAGGTGATTCCCCTGGCAGAATCTGATGTTTGCAGAAGAAAAAAATCCAGTTTTTCTTAAGCCTAGAGGGAAAGGTCCCTGTGCTTTCAGTTTCCTGAGAACAGCCGAGAGCAGAGGATCATGCTGACAGAATGGTTATTGCCCCTGCTTGGGCACTAGTTCTGAAATCCATTCTTTTCTTTGGGGATTGTTCAAATCTGTATCTTTTCTTAGGGAAAGTCCATGGATCTAGTCCCACTCTGCTACAGCCTGGATACTGCTGAGGTTGCTTCTGGCTGGAAGAAAACAGAGCCAAGAGTCTTATCTACAACACATCCCTGAAGAAACACTACGCCTTTGTGCAGATTACACAATTGAGCAAACTCGGCAATGCTAAAAGGGCTGAACTTTTAACATTTGCACTGCAAGCGCCTTTCTGAGGGATTGCAGAGCCACCCACAGTGACAGCAAAATGGACACATTGTAGGGTGTGAATTGTATTCTTTTGGCTTGTTGCCATGATAGACAAACTTTACTGCCAGGCTGTTGTTTCATGATGGTTAGATCACTTCTGCTCACAGGGAACAAAAAAACAGGGTGAGATTTTAATTTTTTTTTAACTCCAGGGCCAATAAACAGAATCTGGATTTTTACTTTCTGCAAATATCATGTTCTCCCAGGCAAATATATGGAGATATACCTATCTCATAGAGCTGGAAGGGACCTTGAAAGGTCATTGAGTCCAGCCCCCTGCCTTCACTAGCAGGACCAAGTACTGTCCCTGACAGTTCCCCTCCCCCCCCCAATGGCCCCCTCAGGGATTGAATTCACAACCCTGGGTTTAGCAGGCTGGCTAACCTAGTGAGGAGGGCTTTAAACTAGGTTCACCGGGGGAAGGAGACCAAAGCCCTGAGGTAAGTGGGGAAATGGGATCCTGGGAGGAAGCACAAGCAGGAGAGAGTAAGAGGGGAGGACTCCTGTCTCATACTGAGAAAGAGGGACGATCGGTTTAACGAGGTGAGGGGAGAGGGAGTGTGTTTTGCAGAGGACCGGAGAGAGGACGTGGGGACCCAGCTGATGGCCGGGAGGATGGATACCCCAGCGACCGGTGACCTGGCGACCTGGTGACCCAGAGGCCCAGCTGAGGAGATGCAGCGGGTTCTGGCCAGTGGGAGGACAATGGGCTGCAGAGTGAGGACCCAGTGACCTAACCAGCCGGTTCCAGTCAGAGGACAGAAGCAGGAGAGGAGGCCCCGGTTTACGACCCTGTTTACCTGGAGAGAAGACAATGGACAGAGGCGGGGCCTGGGGCTGGGGATCTCAGATGCCCAGCTGCGAGCAGGGGGTCTCTGGGCTGGAGAGGGGAAGCAAGGAGGGCCGACCTGGATGCAGAGAGACTGGGATGTGCTGTGCTGAGGGAGGCCAGGCCTGAGGGTCAGAGAGTTTCCTGTGCTGTGTTCAACTCTCAATAAACCCTCCTGTTTCATGCTGGCTGAGAGTCACTCCAGTCTAGAGAACAGGGTTGCATCAACCCCTTCGGGGGTGGAGGCCCCGGGGGTCCAGAGCGAGTGGACTCCCTGAGGCGGCCCACGGCGGAAACAGACGTGCTAAGGCTCAGAGAGGTGCGGATCCAGGAGGTGGAGGGGCCGGACCCCGAGAGAAAGTGGACCCCCGAGAAGGGCTGTCTCACTAAAAGGGGCACCCCCCACGGACCGCACGGGGCCAAGAGTGGGCACGATCTGTGAGTCCGTGACGATCGATGAGTTATCTTAAGTGCCTATACACAAATGCAAGAAGCCTGGGAAACAAGCAGGGAGAACTGGAAGTCCTGGCACAGTCAGGGAACTATGATGCGATTGGAATAACAGAGACTTGGTGGGATAACTCACATGACTGGAGTACTGTCATGGATGGATATAAACTGTTCAGGAAGGACAGGCAAGGCAGAAAAGGTGGGGGAGTTGCGTTGTATGTAAGAGAGGAGTATGACTGCTCAGAGCTCCGGTATGAAACTGCAGAAAAACCTGAGAGTCTCGGGATAAAGTTGAGAAGTGTGAGCAACAAGGGTGATGTCGTGGTCGGAGTCTGCTATAGACCACCAGACCAGGGGGATGAGGTGGACGAGACTTTCTTCTGGCAACTAGCAGAAGTTGCTAGATCGCAGGCCCTGGTTCTCATGGGAGACTTTAATCACCCCGATATCTGCTGGGAGAGCAATACAGCGGTGCACAGACAATCCAGGAAGTTTTTGGAAAGTGTAGGGGACAATTTCCTGGTGCAAGTGCTGGAGGAACCAACTAGGGGCAGAGCTTTTCTTGACCTGCTGCTCACAAACAGGGAAGAATTAGTAGGGGAAGCAAAAGTGGATGGGAACCTGGGAGGCAGTGACCATGAGATGGTCGAGTTCAGGATCCTGACACAAGGAAGAAAGGAGAGCAGTAGAATACGGACCCTGGACTTCAGACTTTGACTCCCTCAGGGAACAGATGGACAGGATCCCCTGGGAGAATAACATGAAGGGCAAAGGGGTCCAGGAGAGCTGGCTGATTTTAAAGAATCCTTATTGCGGTTGCAGGAACAAACCATCCCGATGTGTAGAAAGAATAGTAAATATGGCAGGCGACCAGCTTGGCTTAACAGTGAAATCCTTGCTGATCTTAAACGCAAAAAAGAAGCTTACAAGAAGTGGAAGATTGGACAAATGACCAGGGAGGAGTATAAAAATATTGCTCAGGCATGCAGGAGTGAAATCAGGAAGGCCAAATCACACTTGGAGTTGCAGCTAGCAAGAGATGTTAAGAGTAACAAGAAGGGTTTCTTCAGGTATGTTAGCAACAAGAAGAAAGTCAAGGAAAGTGTGGGCCCCTTACTGAATGAGGGAGGCAACCTAGTGACCGAGGATGTGGAAAAGGCTAATGTACTCAATGATTTTTTTGCCTCTGTCTTCACGAACAAGGTCAGCTCCCAGACTACTGCACTGAGCAGCACAGTATGGGGAGAAGGTGACCAGCCCTCTGTGGAGAAAGAAGTGGTTCGGGACTATTTAGAAAAACTGGACGTGCACAAGTCCATGGGGCAGGATGCGCTGCATCTGAGGGTGCTAAAGGAGTTGGCGGATGAGATTGCAGAGCCATTAGCCATTATTTTTGAAAACTCATGGCGATTGGGGGAGGTCCCGGATGACTGGAAAAAGGCTAATGTAGTGCCCATCTTTAAAAAAGAGAAGAAGGAGGATCCGGGGAACTACAGGCCAGTCAGCCTCACCTCAGTCCCTGGAAAAATCATGGAGCAGGTCCTCAAGGAATCAATTATGAAACACTTAGAGGAGAGGAAAGTGATCAGGAACAGTCAGCATGGATTCATCAAGGGCAAGTCATGCCTGACTAACCTAATTGCCTTCTATGATGAGATAACTGGCTCTGTGGATGAGGGGAAAGCAGTGGATGTGTTATTCCTTGACTTTAGCAAAGCTTTTGATACGGTCTCCCACAGTATTCTTGCCGCCAAGTTAAAGAAGTATGGGCTGGATGAATGGACTGTAAGGTGGATAGAAAGCTGGCTAGATCGTCAGGCTCAACGGGTAGTGATCAATGGCTCCATGTCTAGTTGGCAGCCGGTTTCAAGCGGAGTGCCCCAAGGGTCGGTCCTGGGGCCGGTTTTGTTTAATATCTTTATTAATGATCTGGAGGATGGTGTGGACTGCACTCTCAGCAAGTTTGCAGATGACACTAAACTGGGAGGCGTGGTAGATACACTAGAGGGTAGGGATCGGATACAGAGGGACCTAGACAAATTAGAGGATTGGGCAAAAAAAACCTGATGAGGTTCAACAAGGACAAGTGCAGAGTCCTGCACTTAGGACGGAAGAATCCCATGCACTGCTACAGACTAGGGACCGAATGGCTGGGTAGCAGTTCTGCAGAAAAGGGCCTAGGGATCACAGTGGACAAGAAGCTGGATATGAGTCAACAGTGTGCTCTTGTTGTCAAGAAGGCTAACGGCATTTTGGGCTGTATAAGTAGGGGCATTGCCAGCAGATCGAGGAACGTGATCGTTCCCCTTTATTCGACATTGGTGAGGCCTCATCTGGAATACTGTGTCCAGTTTTGGGCCCCACACTACAAGAAGGATGTGGAAAAATTGGAAAGAGTCCAGCGGAGGGCAACAAAAATGATTAGGGGTCTGGAGCACATGACTTATGAGGAGAGGCTGAGGGAACTGGGATTGTTTAGTCTCCAGAAGAGAAGAATGAGGGGGGATTTGATAGC